>NC_138951.1:20665000-20810000 GCF_965226115.1 Aulonocara stuartgranti
TGCTGTGGTTCATTCAATAAAACAACCTTTACAACTGAACAAGGCCTTTGAATGATGTGACCTATCTAATCCCTGTTTCCAGCTTAAATGTTAATGAGCTCTGTGCTCTGGGTGGTCTTCTTAACAAAGAAATGTCAATTTTAGTTTTTAAAAGTTATATATATTTATATTAAGAATTTCTTTTCTGGTTTTAGTCAGAATATGTTAGTCTTTATGCAGCTAACAGGGTGACGGAGCAGAGAACACCTCCAAGATCTATTTAGAAACTCTATTTCGGCCTCTATGTGGCATCAGGCCAGCTACACAACATGCCGGCAGAGAGCTAAGGAGGGGCTGCAGTTTGCTGCTGGCTTGTACTGCTGAACGACGGCTGCACCTGGTTCAAATGAGGACTTTGTACACTGCTGCTGGACAGGGAGGGATGCTGCTCTGGAGAAAAATGCAGGAACTGGCTGAGAAGCCTGCCTGTCTCTCCATCTGTCTGGCAGAGGGAGTGCAGTGTTTGCATATGTGCTTTTGCTTCTGTACTTGTGAGGGAGAACAGATGAGACAAATCCTCCAAAGCGAGGCTCCTTCTTTGTCAGTCAGCTACGGTCTTTGCCTCTTATTGTTACTGACATGTTATAAAATGTTTAGATGTCCTCTACACGATTTATATTTCAAAGTTATTTTTGGCTGTTAACAACTCTGACAGTAATTTCCCTCCACATCTTCCGCAATCCATTTTCATCCTGTAAATGCACTCAGCTGCCAGAGAGCCATAAAGAGAGCCCTGTCAGCTCCTGTGGTACAAATCAGCATGTTATCTTCCCCCTTTGACTAATATATGGAAATAAGCTGGTGAAGTTTTCCTGAACCGTTAAAAAGAACTTTCAAAATCAGTAATACTCCAGCAGCTAGCTCAAAAAGGTGAATTTTTTAAAAGAAACCAGTGAGTCCACAGATCTCAGGCTCAAAGAAAGAGTGTTCCAGCCAGATGTATGGATGTAAAAGTTCACTGATGTATGTTGGTGTGTTAAAACCAGTTAAACCCAGAATCTTAAAGCAGATTCTGTGTCGTGACCTTTAAAGGTAAGGTTTTTGGGGGAATTCTGAATGATTTATTAGGAAGAAAACAAGGAGTATGGAGTATAACAGGGAGTCTGTGCTTGCTGCAGGTAGCTAACTCTGTCAGAGAACAAGGGGAGGTTAATCCAGGCAGCAATGACGAGCAGGTGAGTCATTATTGTAAATGGTGCAAGTTCTTGCTCAGTGTCCAGGGAGAAAGCAGCAGAGGAAGTGACTGGTCACTTTGAGACTCTTCAGCGACAGAGAATTGTTTCAAGGAGAAAGGACAGAGTGTCATAAAAAGAACCTGCTTACTGGTTAACAAAGGATGGCAATCTCATGGTGGTGCATCAGTGGAAGAACGGGAACCAGAAGACTCTAGCAGCAAACCCATCCCAGCTTTACCTGAAGAGCAGCATGAGTGAAGAACACAAGAAAAATCCCTCACCACCCCAGGACCATGAAGTTAATGGGGAGCCAGTACAAGTGAATTAGCAACGGTGTGATGTGAATACTTAGTCAGAAGCCTCACAGTCAGTATGCTTTCTAAGGAGACTTTATCAACACAAGTGAACGAGTGAATTATAAGTAATCTAAATATGGTGAAATAAAGGCATGAATAACAATTTCCAGCTCAGGGCATGGCACAGAGGGACTGTGCGTCAGCCTTCCAACATTTAATAGTTTAAGCACCTATGCAAGAGCTGTAGCTTAGAAACACCTTAGAACGTAAAAGTGAGATGTTCTCAAAATGTGCTGAAGAGGAAGCAGATAAGCAGAAACAATATAGGTTCCAAAACATGACCTTGAGGCACACCGTTAGCAAGAGAAGTGAAAGAGGACCTGAAATTAAAGCTGCTACAGAAAAGCTTCATTCAGGCAGATATAAAGGGAGTCACTCACAAAGCAAACCCTGGTTAGTTACACAAAGTACCTGATAGAAGTACAGTTTATAGTAGTAAAGTACAGTATAGTATAGTATTAATATTACGCATGGTGAATTTGGGACTACTCCCTTTTTTAGTTCACTTATGGTTTTATTTTTAGGTTAGATCTGTGCTTTTACTTCTTTTTTTACTGTCCTTGCTGGAGTCTAGTGTCAGAACTCCAAAGTGGAAAGACTTGAGAAGGCGTTCCAGCTGCTGGGAACTCTGGGCCTCCAACTTTCCACCTCACATGAAATGCTGCATTGGTTCACCTGTTCCTTATTATTCTTTAACTTTCTTTTGTTTGTATTCAGTCTTTTTTGTTTTGTTAGGTTTTTCTGCAGCACCCTGTTTGTTTCACACTTTAGTTATTTAGCATTCGGTCATTTGTTCTGTTTTGAATTCAATTAGCCAGTGACTCACCTGTCTGTGTGCATATACTCCCTGGTTCCCTGTTTTCTTTTCTTTTCATTGCACCTGAGTGTTACAATGTTCTACAGTTACTATTACTCATGTCTCCGTTGTTTGTCGTCTTTGTTCTGTTGGTCTCCTTTATGTATTTGGACTTTGCCTTCCTAGTGCATAACCTTACCCTGGATTAAAGATTTGGATTCTGACTACCGTGTCCTGCACTTGTATTTCTCTATGTCGTTACACATCATGGAGGTAACCAGCCAAAATTGGTATTTTATCTGATGAAATCTGAACTTCAGGTTGAATCAACTGGCTGAGGCCTTTCTGTGTAGTTTACATGTTGTTCACATGTCTGTGTGGGTTTTCTCTGGATACTGAGGCTTCCACCCACAGTCCAAAGACATGCATGTTAGGTTAGTGGGTTCTGAATTGGTTGTGGTTTGTGAACATGAGCATGAAGATTTGTCTGTCTCTCTGTTAACACACTGGTGATCTGTTCATGTTCTAACCTGTCTTTTGGCCTTTGACAGCTGGGATAGGAACCAGAAAATGGATGGATGGACAGATTATTCCAGCCCAGTTATAATTTTAACATCCGTCAACCCTAAACAACCCTGCAGCTGTTTTAAGAAGCCACGAAGAGATTTCTCTACTCTTGTAACCACATCCACTGATGCCTTTTCCAGATGCTTGTCCACGGCCACTGAGCCCAGTTTGAGCTCCCTTAACATCTGCAAAACTGAGCTACCCTCTGTGGGTTTTGTCACCTCCTCTCCTTCACTCCTTCCTTTCTCTCTTGCTCTCGCTCTCTTTTTTTTAACGTAACCTCCATGTCCTTCATTTCTAGCTTGCTCCCGCTGCTTTGAGTCAATGAAGGGAGTGCAACAGAAACTTAAGAAGTCTCGGTGGATTGCAGATGGTCAGCGCAGTGATACAAAACAAAGATGTTCCACTTTCACTCTGCTGTTTGCTGTTTAATTGGTTGTTCAGCAGTGTGAAGCTAATGCTTCTGTTTGCTCCGGTTTGACTCCCACATCAAGTCATCTTTTATCTTTTCTGTATCGGGATACAGAAAAGAAGACAAAGCCAGAGAATAAATTATAAATCGCGCAAAGTGGATACAAGGGAGGGAAAAAGGAAAGAAACAAGCTGTAACCTAAAGAGCTTATGATGAAAGTTTGCATGCATCAGAAACCCCAGTGGAAAAGCTGACAACCTTATAGGAGTTTAGAAAAAAAGAGTAAATTAAATAGTTTCACAGCATTTTGCAAAGAGAAATCGAATTTGCCAAATTTGTCTCATTTTTAATCCTCTGTCTAGGCCATCATTAATGACCTATTAGAATATGTTTGTTTGTTTTTGTATTTGATTTTATTGTTCTGGAAAATGTTGGCAATCTGGGGAATGAAAGATAATCCCAACTGACTTAAAGTTTAACTTCAAATTTAAATTTTATTTACATTTGTCCCAAAACATACTTTTTATTAGCGTTCAAAAGATAAATCTGAGGTTATAGGCTTGAGCTGAATCACTGATCTAATCACTGATGACCTTACACATTTAGGAAACTACTAAAGAAATAGTTCCAGCCTTGATGAGTTTTCTAATCTAATTGAGAGTTACATTAGAAAAACGATGGAGGCTGCTTAGCATAAAACCTTGAAATGTAAAAAATCTGGAAACTCAGAGACACAGAGTGAAGGATGGAGGTAGTCCGTGTTGAATTACCTAAACATTAGTGTTTAGCCAGTATGGTCCTGCTTTATGGAGCCAGAAGTGACTGTATTTGGGTTGAGGGGATGAGGTGCAAATTTACCAGCACATTTGCTTAGCAAGCTGCGTCCATAAACTGTACAGGTGCAATCCAAAGACTCACATATCTGATGATTAGTGTGATAAAGTGTCATATACAAATCCATTAATAAAATTTTCCTCACAAAACTCAAAGAACAAACTACTTGTACAGTCTGCACCTAGCAGCATAGCATGGTATTTCTCAGTAAATGTAGTTAAATGGCACAAGCAAAGTCAAGACTCCAATCAGATGAGGGGATGCCTGGCCGAAAGGTGATGGCTACTGCTCACTGTATCAGCATAACTGCCTTGTAAAAGTCTAAATGAATGAGTTTTAAAATAATTTACCCCATTAGAGTTGATATAAATGAGGAAACTGTCCATAACACCTTAACATTTGGTTCTGTAGGGACTGATATTAGCAGCTTTTGACACTTCTCTCGGTTCTCTTCTCTTCATTTTATTTATTTATTTATTTATTTTTGTCGACCTGTGTAAAACCCCCTAATAAACACATTTTTTATTGTGGGAGGTGTACAAAAACTGTGGTTTTACCAGATGTTTATGCCTGAAGTATCCGTGTCTGGGCACGCTACCTATTTCCATGTTTCCAGTATTTATTGCTGAGCTACACAACTCCTGGCTATAACTTCTAATTTAATGCACGCTGGCTACAAATTTCTTATCCAGCCATCAGCATAAAAGCAAACAGGAAAGGTTAGGTTGAAAACGAATCTCTACGATCTCAAATGAATTGTTCTGCATGCACAGACTGACAGTACAGGTTTAGATGTAAAAAGAGGGGGAAACCCAGTGAACTCAATAAACTGCATCGCATTAGTTCTAACCAACCAAAAACCATCAGATTAAAACTCTTATTAGATTATGACACAAAGGATAAAAGATTTGAAGCGCCTTTAGAAACTCAGTCGTTTAAGTACCAAACACAAGGATGCAGAAAAAAAAATAAAGATTGCCAAAACAATTCTGACCCACCGAAGCGCTGACGTGGGACCTCTCAGGTGTCCTGTGGTGTCTGGCACCAGGATATCAACAGCAGGACTTTTGGATCCTGTGGTTTGTCGGGTGGGGCTTGATCTTACTTGTTCCAACGCATCTCAGGGAAGCTGTATCAGATTGGTATGTGGGGAGTCTAGAAGCTGGGCCAATGCATCTGACTCTTTGTTGTGTTTTTTGAGCCGTTCCTCATACTTTCTGCTGTGCAGCAGGGCCCATTGTTTTGCTGGAGAAGGCCATTGCCATCAGGGAGCGACATTACCTTGACGGCTTGAGTCTGTAACAGATGCATGAATACCAGGACACCTCATTACAAATATTTAGCTGTAATGAGGTGAAGAAATGTCTTCATTCCTGCTGTCAGCAGTTTTAATGTTGTGGCTGACTGGTGTATGTGCATGCCACAATACTATGTATACACAATAAAGCTCCTGTTTGTTCCTCTGTCTCTGTTTTGATGTTTCTCTTGTGTTTTGCTTACTTCCTGTTTTATTTTGGAGGTTATTGTCCTTGTGCCTTCATGTGGTTTTTGTGTCCTGCATTTTTTTTCATTTCCTGCCTTTTAGACCTGCCCTCTCCACTTAGTGTTCCCACTTGTCACAAGCATGTGGTCTTTCTTCCCTTTGTCTTTGTCAGATGATGATTTTTACTCCTGGGTGTTCCTGAGCTTCATGCCTTTTGTGTCCTGTACCATTCAGTCTTCCTGGTTTGTGATTTGTTGATGTTTTTAGTGTTCCTCTTGATTATTTGGCTTTTAAAAAAAATCAAGCTCTCGTTTTTGTTTTGCAAAAAAACCCCAAAACAATTCCTTTGTCAGCATTTGTGGACCCCACTGAACAGTCAGTACCAGTGAGGTGTGTTTATGAATGGGATTTTAAAGGGAAAGTGCTGGGATTCATAGGTTTTACAATATGAATTTATTGCATGAATATTATTAAAATTATGTTGTAAAGAAAAATAGCAACAACCAAGGGAATCCATGTCAGCTGTGTGTGGGTGGAGCGGATTCCTCATGACTAATAGATGTTCAGTCAATAGCACAGATTAACAGATGCTGCGAAGCCCCTGTAGCACATCGTCATACTCTGAGCTCCACTATCCATGCATAATGCATAAAATATGAGTGGATAAAAAGGTACAGTATGCACTACACTTGCAATGTGCAATTATAAAGGCACTTTCTACACCTATTTATTTTGTGCATCTGATTTTCTCTGCTTCTTACAGTGATAGTGTGTGAAATAGAAGGTCTATAGAGAGTTTTCTTTGCATTTTTTTGGTCTTCCAGTTTCTATTTTTTATTTCCTTTCTTTGTCTTGTCCATTCATTGTATCTTTTATTTACTAGTTATTCTAAAACTTCATATAAAAAACAGAAAGGTATATCTAAGTACGGCAACAATGCATCTTAAAAGCTGAAGATCAGTTTGCATTTAGCACTTTCACAAATTCATCAGGTTTTTCTGAATGGTTTTTGATTAGATGCGTGAAAATGTGTCTGCTTAACAGAAGCTTTTGTTCCATAAAATACATCAAGCGAACAAACTATTTGACTGTGTCATAAAGAGAGCTTCATCTTGAAATTTATTTTCCGGGGCTTCTTTTATTTTTGATTGGATATTTATAACCCTGTATTAATAGTAAGTTTTATCAACAATACAGAGTCAAAATACAATTTGAATGGATTAGATGCCTGGCTTGGAAATATAGGAAGACATAAATATATCACATAGATCAAATAATGTGAAAGGAAGGAAAAGGGGAGGCTGGAAGGAAGGAAGGAACAAAGAGAAGAAAAGAATTGAAAAGAAAAGTCCAGATCCACTAGAAATAACCCAGTCATACTTGCTCACCATGTTCCAAACTGGAAGCATTCTTTCTTCATAGCAATTCATTAAAACCATAAACACAGCTTAACGACAGATGATTAAGCTTCTGGGTTCGACCAACAAAGGACGGCTTGTGTGATGAACAAAAGAGTCTAATGTGTTACAGTTAACAGGGCAGGATATTTGTCACTGAGGGATACCAGAGGACAAAGCATGAAACCAAGAGTCACAGCACTGTACCAAAGACAGTATGTAAAGGACGGATGCAGCATCTCAACTTTTCTGATGACCTTATGTTCTCAGTTGCTTATTTCAAGTCTTGTGGAATGAGACATGATGGTTCTATTTGGAATTAAATAGATGATAAAGCAGAATATACTTTAGGGCAGGTCGACCTGTGTCTGGTTTTAAAACAGTAGGATGATGTTGATGGTGAAAACCCCTCAGGGACTCACTAACAAATAGCTGATGATGTCCTGTGACTGTGTGCATTACTTTATTTCTTCATGCAATATAAAAGAAAAAAACTTTTTCTTGGTTCTTCAAACTACAAAACAATTACTTAACTTTATCAAAGCCATGTGTGTCTGCTAAAGTCTGTTGTTAAGCTGCATTATTATGTAGAAGCCAACATACCTTATTGTATATTTGTGTTGGTGCAATATGTTGGTAAAAATTGTGCTGATTTGTTTTGCCATAGAAGCAGCAGCAGTGCTGGATCAGAGTGAAGAGATGACTGATGGAGTCACCAGATACAGCTGATCACTGTTTAAACATTAGTGTGTTCAGAAGATCAGGGCTTAAGGGCATCACATTATATAATAAATAATATGCATTACATAAAGGCATCAAAATGAATCATTTGAGGAACAACGCTTACTGGTTTGTTCATTATTCATGATCCTGCCATGAGCTAGAGAGCCAACCATAGCTGCCTCGCAAACTGTCACTTGCAGCAGTAAGCTGCCTAGTTTGGCTGTTAATGAGGCAAAAATTATGCACAGTATGTTCTGAAAATGGAGCCTCCTATAACTAAAAATAGTTTTTTACTAAGAGGCTGATCTCAGTTACTGTCATCCCCAACAGGTTGACTGTGGTCAATTGGTAAAGTCTCAATTTTTACTTTAAGAAATATCCAGGTGCTTAAGGATGTTTGTGCAATGATAAAAGTGCAGGGGAAAGTTTGGGTAGTTAGACTATCGTTAACCTAATTTTAAATGTTTTCAAGCCTTGGTTAAGAGATATATATAAAACATGTTTCAGTGGAGTTAACAGGAGCCTATCTAATAATTCTCTGTGTTCTGTAGAGCTCTTTTTGAGCTTCTTGTAAAACTGTAGTAAAAACAGAATTAAAAAAACAACAAAAAAAACAAACAACAACAATAACAGAAGCAAGAAGTGCCTGTTTTATGTACTGAGATCACAATTTATTTTCCTGCCTCAGTTTAATCTTTTTAGTGTTGTAATTTATTCAATGTAGTTTACACTTTTATGTGAAAAATATAAACTTGAATGTTTTTATTCATGTATTTATTGTATTTAATGTATTTATTCATGCTTGTCAGAAAACGATAAAATTTGTAATATCTGTGCACACAGGTACAAGGCACCTTCCAGGAATGGTGATATGATTTTCCAAAAAATTGATTGGTCTTTAAGAGGTGGTTTCCTACTCGTTGATCTCTTATCTTGCACATAATCTGCACCGAAGCAGAATTTATGCAGTGATAGTACACCTGACTCCTTCCACATAAAGAGTGTTAGCAGCAGGAAGGCGCTGGTGATCAAATGCACTTGTTTAATTAATCATCAGCTAGTGCGAGCACCACTATAAAAGCCAAAGTTTGGGTAGCATGCAGGTCTGTAGCATTTAGCCATGTGTTAATACAATGTCATAATCTACCTTGAAGCAGACTGGGTATAAACCCAGACTCTGCAGGCCTCATTAAAGAAAAAAATTAAGATGTCGCAATGAGCCATTTAAAGTCCAGCTCTTAACCTGATTGAAACTTCAATGAACTGAAGGAATGACATAAAGAAGATTGGGCCAAATTCATTCAAAATGATGTGCAAGACTGATAAAATTATAGAGACAATGAAATGATTGCTTCAAGTTATTGCTGCAGAAGGTGGCTCTACAAGCTCTGAATCATGTGGTGTGATTAATTTTAAACACTCTACTGTAAAATACCCTGATAAGACCGAAAACCCAGGATTAAATCTGAAGTTCCCACTTTATACAGGTCTCAGGTGTCTCTTCCCTCATTGGTTTGTTCCCCAACCGGATCTTTGTATTTATTTAGCTCTTGCTGTGGATGTTTTCTAGTCCGATGGCTTTCCTGCCATATACCAAAGAAACGCTGAATGTTCCAAAATAAATTTCTCCATTACCTTGGATGCACAGTCTCTGCATGTTGTAGTTATTATATGGCTTTGTGATGATTATTTTACTATCAACCATCATCATCAACTAGACACACAGGTTTCTTGTATCGTTGAGGCGAGGTGCTACATAAAGCACCCCATGGCTGTTATGTAAACGGAAGTTTGAAGGATGGCATTTTCATGACGTGGAGTCTTTGTACACACTGGAATACAAAGACATGGATTAATACAGTGGCACAGATTTCCATGCTTTCATTTCATTGCGGTCATTTGTTCACACCTTTAAAATCATACAATGCTCCTCCCGCCTCTCCATGTATCCTGCGCGGCCACATTTCTCACCGCAGCAGATGTTTCCTGTTGCGCTGTGTGAGAGAAATTCATGTTTCTCTTGGAATATGAGCAACAGATGGTGAGAAAAGAGCAGGAAAGAAAGAAAAGGTGTGTTAGTAGATAACACACTGAATCGTGCCACTGTGCAGAGAGAGGCGCATTTTTGAGGCGCTTGCCTGATCATGAGTCTTTGTTCCTCTCATAGAAAAGGATAACACAAAGTGAGATGAGTTTTAGGGAGGTTGTCCTGTTAATTGTTAGCATCTTGTATCACAGTGCACCTATGATAAATTAAAAACAAACAAACAAAAAAAACAACCCAAATTTGAGCTTTTATTGATGTTCTTTATACCTTACCAGCTTCTTAATACGTAACATAATTGAATTAAATGAATTGCAAGCATGAGGGAGAATAACTGTGACTATCTATGAACATAGTCAAACACTGCAGCTATTTGTGCAAATCTTTAACCCTCAATAACAGCCCCTGCTTTAGTTCATCTTCAGGGCTAGTTTAGATTTCAGAGGTGTTTTCAAGAAGGAAAGCTGTTATTACACTTAATTGCGAACCTTCTTTCTCCTCGTGTCTGCTTCTGTTTGAGCACTTATCACATCAAAGTTTTCCTTTCTTATCCTTTAACAACGTGTCTGCTGATTAATATCTATTTTTGCTTAACTTAAGCTCTCTTTGCTCTAAAGTACTCTCACTTCCATTACAAATCAGTGGGATAAAGATTATGTCAAAGTTGCTGGATGTTACTGAAAGGTTTGATAAAGTCACATTTCTCACATTGTTTTAGAGATTAAGAGCTAGTGAGTCATGACAGTGTGCAGGTGTTTGATTTCAAACTGCAGGAGAGGCGCTCTCGGTCATACTCGACTGTCTGAAAAAGTTTTATAAAAGATTTCTCTATTCCTCGACCTGGTTTGTCTTTTTGGGGTTTTCTGGAAAAAGCTTTCAGTGTCTCTGTTCCATCTTTATCAATCTGTTTTTATTATCTGGTACATCCATTATTCATTAACCCCACCTCAAATCTGTTTATGTCTTTCTGCAATGACCTCACTTAACCCAACAGTAGTTTTAATAAAAGTATAGATATGGTGATTAAAAATACCTCCATCCACTGCGATGGTAATAAATTCAATACCCTTCAGGTGACACTGCACACATGCACACGCACGCGCACACACACACACACACACACAATACATTGAAAGGAGTGGTATGAGATTGAGAGGCGCTCTCGGTCATGAACAATAAAATACAAGAGGTCAGGTCTCACTTGACTCCCTCAGCTGTCTGACATAAATAAAGTTTCAGTGACAAGTCTCTTCTACCTCTTTTCCACAGATGTGGTGCTTATGCAGAGCCAGTTCTGCCGGGGTCCCTTTGAGAATCAACTCACATTGTTATGAGTCATTACGAACTGCGAGTTGGGGCGATTTCACTGGGAATAAAATCATTGCTGCATCTGTGAATCATCTATGTACTTTTTGCAATAGCCTCTCCTGGATGATGTCTCCAACTGTGGGACAAGATACTCTGTAGTTCTGTAGTGTCTGTTTTTGGAGGGAAAGACATGGATCACAGATGGAAAGCTTGTGAGTTTGTGAAGTTCAGTTTTGAAGCATCAGCTTTAACCATTGCCCTCTTGTTTCTTTTTAGACCAAACACCACGAATGAGGAGTGGTCACTCACAAAGCAGACACACCCTAAACCATACCCTGCTTCATCATCGAGATTATTCCTAATAGCATGATGCTACATTATATATCATAATATATTATAATATTTTAAAAATTCATGCTAACTATTAGAGAGTGTCAAGTTAATCGTTTATATACTGTCTATGTCCTCGTGAAATTCTTGCAGCCATACCAGCAGATCTCTAAGGCTGTACAGTGCCTGATGTTAATGCTAAAAACGCCAACCATTTTGAATTCTTTAACATACTTTTCTGAGCATTTTTGCCCTTATTTGATATGATAGTAAATATTTTTTTAGACAGGAAAGACACACATCAAAGGGTCCTGGATCAGAACTGAACACAGGTGACACACAGTCACCTGATCAACTAGGTGAACTTCCTGGTCGAGTAGGGACTGCAACCTCTTAGGATAACAAATGCTTGCAGAAAATGTTATTGCAATTAATTCAGTAGCTGTTGAGATATGTCAGTGTGGGCCACATAAGTAGATCAGCATACAGCTGGACTCCAACTGCAGCATAAAGACATGTCGACATGTTGTTAAGTTCATTGAAATAAACAGTTTTTCGTTCTGCAAATTTCCAATCAAACAAACCACCCTGGCTCACCTCGCTGCTTCCTGTTTGGGAGCTTCCTCATTGCTTTCTTTCATGTAGACTTCCTTGTAATGTATTGTACATCATTTTTGTGTGCTGAGCTGTTCCTCGAGGCATCCTCTCTCAAATGTTTGCTCGCTTTGTTAGCTCTGTTTTGTCTTAAGTCTTTGTTATGTTAACTTTTCTTGAACTGAGAGATAATCTGCACTTAAATGTTTCTGTAAGTAAGATAAGCATTAGGTTATTATACTTGATTTAAATAAATAACAGATTATAAATAAATAACAGAGGGTTGTCACAGCGGGAGACAAAATAATTGATAAGAATTAGAGGTCAGCGAGGGCAGTGAACCTGTATCATGTGATTCTCATCTGCAAATGTGAGAAATGCAAAGCAGAGCCGGGACAAAACAAATGATCTCATTTGCTGTTTATTAGAAGAACTGACTCTTCCAGTTACTGGAGTAGACCTGTGAATAGAATAGAATAGAATAGAATAGAATAGAATAGAATAGAATAGAATCACCCATAATTGTTATTGTGTGTGTACAACGAAATTATGGTAACACGTGAACTTGAAGCAACAGAAGCCATGTAGGTCAGCTTTTTAAATCAGTGAAACTTCTGTCTGTTACCTGTGTGTGTGTGTGTGTGTGTGTGTGTGTGTGTGTGTGTGTGTGTGTGTGTGTGTGTGTGTGTGTGTGTGTGGTGACTGATGCTGTGATAACATCACAGATACAGGAAGTAGCAAGGCTATCTGGTAAAGTTGGTTTCCTGTTGTGGTTTCTCACTTCTGCTGCTGATGTCAAATGAGTTCCCAAAGAATTCACATCTTGTCACATCACATAAAGAAGAAGAGAAGGGGCTCAATAGCAAGTCAAATACCTGCATACACACCCACTTTAGCATATGCATATTAGAGAGGTGTACTTAAGATGCCTACCTATTGCTCTTGGAGTAGCTTTCCATGAGTTACACCTCAAAATAATCCGTATTTATTTTATACTGGTCACAGTTCAAAACAAGCTGTTTTGCCTCCTCTCTCTTCAAGACAACCTTTTGCTACCTGTCACAAACAGAATTTCAAGAATAAAATTGAAATACTATTTCGAGAAAAAAGAAAGTATGGAGATTACAGTTGTCATTTCAAGCCAAACAACTGCCACGGCTCCTTTACCCTCTACACTCTATGTAGATGAGTTACTGAAATTGTACTTGAGAATCAGTTTTAGGGAAATTATTTCTGTTTTAGTAAATAACCACAGTTTCATGGTAAGTGTAAGGACACCGAAAAGGAAAAAGCACACAAAATTTGAAGAGTTGGCTGGATCAGTACAAAATGAAATGGCTGGCAATGAACAGATCCAAGGATTCATCACATAACATCAAACCTTGATCAGACTGATTTTCAGACTACAGTACAGGAATATAAGAAGTCTAAAGTAAGTGTGGCTTTTTGTAACAGTCAGGCCAAAAAAGTGGGTTGGAAAATAGTCATTTTAATGTTTAATTGTTTAATTTGACTACTTTTATATAAACTATAATGTAAAAGTGCAGTATTCAGTATTTAGTTTATTTGTTGATGTTTACATTTTTATGCAATCTCTCATGTAGCTAAAGTTAGATCAGCTGTTCTGATAAAATCCTTACTCATTACTTACATATGATCTCAATGCTTCACTCATCCATTATACAGTAACACCCAGAAATTCTGGCACGGTGACTAATGTGTTTATAAGAAGCCCGGGCTACTGTTCTGCACCCTGTCTGGGAGAAGAGGTGGGCAGCCCACATGACTAACTGCCCTGCTGTATCACAGCTATTTTTATAGATGAGATCATTACATTTCACATGTATCTGCTGACCTTTCAGAGTCACTCACAGCCATGTGTTAATAGATGGAGCGCAGCGCCACATCATTACCCCCAACAAACAGAATAGAAACACACACACACACAGGAAATGAGTGTGATTATGAAGAGTGGGTCCACAGGAAGGAAAAAGCTACTGCAGTGAAACAGGTTATCACGAATGTAGAACCGCACACAATGGCTCATCCATCCCATACATAGATAAGATGCTCTCTCTGATTGTGTGCGTAAAACTGGAATTTTATCCTCTTAACATAAACCAGGTCACTGGTGGGTAACATGCTAAGAAGATGATACCTCTAAAATCAAGTTTCTTGCATGCACTTTACTCTTTTGCTTCCATTTGAGCATGCAAATTAGGTGAAAATTTTATATTCGAGGGTAGATGTAAAGCTAAATAGATTAGCAGAGACCTTTTGGATGTTAAGGTAATAATTTAAAATATTAATGGTTAATAATTAGAAGATATTTTCAATTAGTTTTATTAATAAAGAAAAATTCTGGTGCACTTTCACAGTGCTTCCAACAAGTAACAAAAAAGAATCTTACATTTACAACCAAATGCTAAATGGACTGTTTTGTACTTTAACCGAGCATTTTTAATACTACAGTCTATATTCACACAGCAATTTTCAGTTTTTTCATATGGACTGGATTAGCTGACCTTGAGATGAGCTAGCTCTGCCTCCTGAATTAAATTAAAAAAAAAATTCTGTGTGCTACTTGAAATGTATTGTGTTTAATGTATTGGATTATTACAATTATTTAAAAAGATTAATTATAATTTTTCTACTGTATTCAAATCTTTTTGCATCTCTAAGTTTTTAGGTTTATTCCTCTTCTGCACAAGTGTTTGTTTACTTTTTTCAAAGTGCAAACAAACAACAAGATAAGTAGTGAGATTTCACTGTCTGAATTGTAGATATTATATATTTACAGTGTAAATAAATCGCTCAGGGGTTTAAGGGCGTGTGTGTGTGTCTGTGTTGGGGTCTTAATGAAAAGATAATGAGTTAATCCTGCTGACCACCATAAGCGGACTACTTCTTTTGAGACTGCACATTTAAGAAAAGCAGCGTCATCGATCAATTGTGTCGGTTCTGAAACAGTTAATAGTTTGCGCGTTCACAAACGCAAACACACACATACACATAGACCGGGGGCGCGCAGAAGCTCACCGGGAACGCGAAGCAGGAGCAGATCAGAGAGCAGGTCGGTCGGTGAGCGGAGAGACGCACGAAGTCCTGGCGATAAAGCAGCAGACCTGAACCTTTGGTTTGTGAGGCGGCTTTTTCTTCTCCTGTGGACTACCGTTACGGGAAGTTTTATTCAACAGTGCGGACCTACGGAAAGGCTGTCCACCATGTCGGGGAGCAGGGAGGAGGAGAGGAGGAAACTGGCCGACATCATCAACCACTGGAACGCCAACCGGCTCGACCTGTTCGAGATCAGCCGGCCCACAGAGGTAGGAGCTCAGCCAGGAGTGGCAGGAGAGGCCGCGGACACGCGGGCCCTCTCCTGGGGGAGGGGGGCCCTGTAAACCTACCCCCGGCTGACCCTTGGGTTGAAAATGTTGAAAGCCAAGCAGTATTGGGCAGCGTGGTTTTCTTGGGTGACTCGGTGGCAAGTCCCCGTACGTGCTGCGAGAGAATGAATGCCAAACTCCATTGAAAAATGTCAGGATTTGCCAGATAGTAGGCTAAACACATTGTTCAAGATGGTGCCTATAAATTTAATTAAATCTTTGAGCCCTCACGGCAACCCAGGCAAACTATTTAACAGTCCATGGCTGAGCATCGTGTATAGGTAAACCTGCCTCTATCGCTTTCTTTTAAAAGAAACTGTTCACACTTGCGTAGCTATTACCGCCCACAGCTGTGTATTTGGGAAGTGGCAGGAATAATTCTGAAAGTTGGCAAATCACAGAAGCTCTTAAGATTATGTGTGCGATAAATATGCCGAATTTGGCGCGAATGTGAGTAGAATATTATCTACCTTGAGGTTTATTCTTGCTTCTGTGGATGCGTGCGATAAGTAGGTAAAGATGTAATTTCCAGATTTCTGAATGGGATTTGGTGCGTTATCTTGCGAACGGAACGTTAACTGGGCTAGCTAGCTAGTTAGTTAGCAAGCACTTTACCTGTAGAGAAAACATAAGCTGTGCTACTATTAAACAGAATAAACACCCCCCCCCCCTTATTGGTGATTTATGCATTACATATTTGCGCTTTTTAAATGAGGGGGCAAAGTTGTGATATAGCCGGCGTGTACAGTGCATGCAGCGCACTCGCTGCACTGCCTGCAATGGCTGACAAACCCAGTAACACGGTCAGGTTGCTAGATACGTTAGGCATATAGATAAAAGCTTAAAGTATTAGCTACAAGCAGGGTGTGGATGCTTAGCTGGGCACTCAGATACTGCTAGCCCACCACCCACAGGACAGCCCCTCTCCTGTACGTCTGTCGATCTGTCTGTGCAACACACTGACTATGTCATGTCGTCCTGCATTGTCCTCACACACGAGCTAGCTTGGTACGAGCTGCTTGTTTGACCAGCAATAATTTGACCCTACAACACGGCGGAGCAGCAGTGCTGTAATTAAACCGCCCGTCTGGACTCAGGTTGTGGCTGTTTACTAATGACATGACGGGATAAGAAACGCCTCCTTGCCGAACAGTAGCAAGGGCTTGGCGATGTCTCTAGTCCTTACTAAGTCCAGTGTCCAGCAAACCAGGGGCGTTTCCAGGATTTTTGAAATGTGGTGGCTCACAGGACGTCAGCATGATTGATGAGAGTTGCAATAACGTTGCCAATTCAACGCAACCAAGAAAACTGGTGATGCTGTTTAGCCTAGCAGCTAACAACATAACATAACATCTACACTGGCTAAAGCCCAGACAAATGTGGAGTTAAACAAGATTCCTGCATTTTCTGTCTGCACCACTGAGACCAAAGCAAGACCATTGATGACAAGATAAAACAAATAAAATAGTTCTAATTTAATCTGAATTTCATTCTGCAGGTGCCGGCACTCAAGGTAGGTTTGAGTGACTGGACCTGATGAAATGCACTGTTTTAGAATAGAGGTAAATGCATTACAGACTCCACACTTAGCTTAATACTATTTTTTTATTTATTTATTAATTTTTTTAGGATTGAAGGGCTGGACCAAAATGATTTACAGTGAAATTCTGGCCCTCATATTTTGCCCAAATCTAATCTAGTCCATTTTCTTAGATATTTACCATCAAAATATACAAATAGTTCAACTACAACTGCCTAATGAGAAAGAACCTTCAGTCATAAACACATTATTGGATCATAATTATTGATTCAAGAGTGTGTGCATATCACTTTTAATGCTGCTAGTAGAGATGATTTTCATTATTTATATAATACTAGATGGCTTAATAGTGCTCTAGCAAAATAGCATTGGTAGAGGGATGCCTGGTGCCACCCTGTGCCCCCCTCAGGACACGTCCTTGCATCCAATCCTGCCTGTGACTGGTGCATTTTGTGGTTAAGTAGTTTTAATTTAAATCTATGACTGTGATTGTGTCAGCTGCTGTGTTTTTAGGCGAGCTGCCCACCCCCCACCTCTTTCTTGGATAAGGGTGTAGGGGGGCCACAGGGTCCCCTCTCTTCTCCTCTTGAGCCGATTACCAGGATTGAAGCTGGCCAGCCATTGGCCAGTGTTGCATACTACACAGCACACACGCGCAGACAAATACACAACCCCTCGTCTGTGTAAGGAATCATTAACTCTGCATGTCCAGAAGTTTCCCAGACTGTAATTCTTTCACTATACTGGGGTTTCAGCTCACAAGCGTCACAGTGTAGTCCAGCAGAGCATAACTCAATGTAAGGAGATGCATGGCCTTCCTTCACCACGCCACACCCCACCCATATGTCAGGTGGTGGAGCGCCCAAGCTGCACAAGTGTCCTCCAAATAGGCTAGACCACTCCAGAGTGAAGCTGTGCTATAGATAAAACTTGACACTGTTATCCTTAAATAAAGCTTCCCACCCCCCAGTAGAAAAACAGAATATCTGGTAATTGTTATAAACGTTTAATTTCAGAGCAAGCTGCCACTGAGAGCAGTGAGATCATTTGTGTGATTAGATTAGGCACGGCTGGCTGATTAGTCTGGAGCAAAGGTTCTCAAACTTCTTAATCTTTCAAACCCAAAATGAATAGGTCCTGCTGCGGGACTTATGGTGAGGCTCATTATAACATAACAGGTACCCATGTCACGTTGGGGACTCGCAGTGGGAAGAGATGTGGGGACTTATTTCTGCAGACTGAATAAACACTGGGCTTGGATGGTGTGGCACAATAGTCATGTAGTGTTGAGATGCAGGCATGCATCTCAACACTACATGACTCCACTCCACCCACTGGAGATGTGGAGGTTTAGTGACTTCTAATCCTTCTAGGTTTTGGTGGGACATGTGAATGTGTGGCACATTAGCCTTCCTAAAGTGTTTAGCTTTCATGATTCTCTGAAACTCTGCACCAGAGTTATTCAAGA
Source organism: Aulonocara stuartgranti (assembly GCF_965226115.1). Taxonomy (NCBI): domain Eukaryota; kingdom Metazoa; phylum Chordata; class Actinopteri; order Cichliformes; family Cichlidae; genus Aulonocara; species Aulonocara stuartgranti. The sequence goes on from NC_138951.1 coordinate 20,683,453, forward strand.
AAAGCACCCAAACCTATCAAAAGTTCCCATCTCAGAATCGGCTTATTGTTTTTGTGCAATATTTAATGAAGCCATTGATGATTTAACTTTCATACTCTAAAATTGTCCAAGGAACAGGCTCTCAAGTACATAGACATAGGCCAGAGTTTGATACTTTTCAATTTGCCTTATTTTTATGATCCTTCATAAGTACATGAACTTTTGTGAGTTGAAAAAGCACATTTTACCTGGTTTAAAAACGGAAACCTGCACCAACTAAAGAATTTAATTGTTTTGACACCAGGCTCATCTTCTACCTGTGTTTTCTATTATGTCTTATTTAATACTCCTGAATTTAGATTATGGATGTAAAGTGGAGAATAAACATTGGTGTTCCCATGTCTCATATCATAGTTAGAGCATATCACATTTATCAAGTAAGTTTAGCTCCTGTAGTACAGCTCAAAGCAAATATGTGGCTGAGGATACTCCATGTGTAGTCGTGATCTAGTGACCATGCAGACCATAGGATTAAGTGAGGTTTACACTTGGTTGTGGACAGTGACAGAAACAGAGGATGAGTAATGATTATTGTTATATTTCTTTAAAGACCGCTCGAGGTCTGCTTGAAGTCCGCACAGTCTCGTGCTAACAGCCTGGTGACGACATTTCCATCACTTGGGCACAAATGCAGTATAATAGATGGATGCAGCCTTTTCCGTGAGGGACGGCATTTCATTTCCTCTAACAAATTCCTGAAGCCCTACATATTAATCTGTCTAATATCCATGGAAACAAACTGGTTTTGCCTGAGCTTTAAGAGCACTTTCTTCGATTTCAGTTGTATAGTTGTAGCCTAAGGGTCTAAGCCTCAGTATCTTTTAAAAAAATCTTTATTTTATGTGTTGACAAAAGTGACTGTGTTTAAGTATCATATTACTCTGTGGTTCCCATTGGCTGTTTTTTTTTTTTTACATACATATAAAATACCATCTTAAGAAACTAAAAAGAACTAAAAAGGCTCTTAAAGAACCTTAAAATGTTACGAATTTTTACAGTTTTACTTGTTTAGTTGATGTTTGTCCAGTATTTGTTGTTCAGCTAATTAGCAAGCAATGGCAATTTAAAAAAAAAAAAAAAAAATTGGGTTCCACAGATTGACATCAGATTAAATCCCACGCCACGGTGCTGGTTGGCTAATCGTTAGTCCTCACACCGTGCTCAGTGAACTGATGTAAGTTTTAATCGAGGAACTGCTGTTTCACATCTCAATGCCAGATCAATCAGTCAGCTTGATGGAGTGGATCAATTTAAATGGGACAAACCCAGCCAACCATAAGACATGATTCACATCTTTTTATAATCTTTAAATTGATGAGATAGAAATTTTTATCGTAGGATAAATATCTTCCCTATGTGGCAACAAGCAGACCGAAAACATGGTAGCAAAATACCCCCCCAGAGCATTACAGACTTGGTGAGGTCAAGGTAGGGCTGTTTGATATAACGATATATATATATATATATATATATATATATATATATATATGGGATGACGATATAGAAACGTCTATCATTTCATTTTATGCTATCGTTTGTTTCATGGTGTCGCAAAATAAACTGTTTACGGCAATATTCTTTTCAGCGTTTTGATGGTCACTGTAGTGGCTATATTAATTTCTTAAAGTTCTCTCTTTCTCTTATATTTAATATAACCACACTACGGACGGACAAGCTCCTGTTTTTATGCGTTGTTGTTAGGAACAACGACGGTAAAACCATCGCGTGCCCGCTTGTTTATTTTCCACATAAACCTTTCACAATAAAGCTTAAGATCCTGTTGAGACTTTTCAAAATAAACTGAATCACGTGAAAGAGGATGCAGAGTGTTTACGGATGAGAAGCAAAAAAGAGCCGTCAGGTGCTAAAAAATAAACCTTAGACTCAAACATTAGAACAGGTTTTTTTTTTGTGTAATAAATACTCACAAAGAAAACGGCGGCCGTTACAACTTATGTCTAAAAATGTATAGTTTCATGCATTGGTTAAAACACTCGACTCCAGGTACACGACGCTCAGCTGGATACACTTCACACAAGTCGAGCTGCCCGAGAGTCACAGAATTTACAGAAAATGTTACATTTTTGTGATTTATATCATTATTGGGACGATAGATGTCTTATATCGGGATATGAGATTTTGGTCATATCGCACAGCCCTAGGCTTCACTTATTTCCTTCAATTTGTCACTGTCTACTCAAATTTCTTCAGTCAGCTCAAATGGTGTCTGTTCAGAAATGTGGCATTCAATAACTTGCTACATGCAACCTCAAAATAATGGTATGTGTCATCTTTGAAAAGAAGCACCCTTTTTTTTTTTTGAGTATGCAGCATCAGGAAGACTCCTCTAATAGTTTGGATGTTGACAGCTTTGCAGCTTCTTGTGCTTGGAAATGCTGCTCATCAGGGAAAAAAAGCTGCTGACAAGATTGTCCTGAATATGAGTTCTGGAGAAAAAACAAAGACTGTACAGCAAGTTTGATGTGCAGGAAGTAAGAAAAAAATAAGTTTTGAATGAATTTTGGGACCAGTTTACACAACCCAGACTTGAGGCCACCGGTTATGTCAGACCCTGTCCAACATGATGTGCTTGAAACTGAATGCAGGTTTTGTTAAATCTGGGTCCAGTCCCCCCCCCCCCCTCATATAAATGTAAACATTCTGCTACATGCCATAAAGTTGAGCCATAAATAAAGGCAGACTGACAAACATTTTACAGGACAAGCAGACCATGCTGGATAAATAATAGAGAATAAATGATGCATATCGTCTTTACAAATGCACTCTCCGGCAGTGGGTTTCATGAGGGTATTGACAGTGCAGTAATTAGCAGGTAGTGCTCTTTAAGCCTGTAATTACGTGTTACATTGCCATCATTCAGACAGGAGTGATCTTTATTATGCTGACATTTCCCTCTGCTTCCTGTATAAGTGTGATTTTCCTCAATCATGTAAATCAGATTATCAGGAAACTCTTATTTATGCAAGGCAGAGTTGGCTACATTAAACAGTACCTTTGTATCTGTGGGATGGTGATAAGGTTTTACAGTTCCTCCTCTTGCCCTGAATGCTGACCCAAGACCTTTTTTTTTTTTTTTTTTTCTCCTTCCCCCTGAGCAACTCAAGAGAAGCTTATGGTTTAAAAATGGGAACGGCAGCATTTTTTTGTCCACTCAGTTCTCCACTGATCCTGCGTGGAACAAGATGTTCTGCCCCAAACATCAATTATGCTGAACAGTGACCCTAAAAGCCTCAGAAAGTTGTCAAGTATTAGAGTCAAAGTTGTACAGTTGTGTTTTGTTTTTTTTGTCCCATAGTACAGCAGCTTAAAAGACAAATCTATTGTTAGATCTCTATGATTGGATCTAAATTTAAGACATTTAACAGACATAAATGCCTTAAATAGACTTTAGGGCTTCTAAAGTTGAGGCAGAGATGGAAATTAAAGCAAATGTTACATCACAATACATACTTTTACTTTCAGTTTAAGAATTTAATTTAACCCACAGGCACTGTCCTCACAGAAGAGAACATAGTTAATAAACTATGACAGATGTTTTTTTTTTACTTTATATGTACTTTGGTAAACAGAGCAGAAAATCTTCTCTTTAAATGCACACTTTTCTTTACCTTGCACTGCTCACATGTACTATAGGAGCTTCTGCTTGTCAGATATGTGCTCTTTGGCTTTTGTTTGTTTGTGGTTTACTAACTGCTGAAATGAATCTTTTGAATCCTAAAGTGTTCCCAGTTTGTCTTTGTGAAAGCTGCGTGATGTAAATGTGTTAGCTGCTGCTGTTGCATGGCAAAGTAAACACAGAACTACACAGAACTGCATTGACTTGATTGTCCTGTTTTTACCTATCCTATCTAGCTTTTTGAGCCAGGATGATGTCTGACCCAGGGACCTGTGTGTCATTAGAGAACACCAGGCTTATAATATAAATTCCCTAACTTAGTGGTTGTAGCTTTTGCCCCCCCCCCCCCCCCAAAAAAAAAGACTGAAGTGACTACTAAGGCTGAATTTAAGGAAAATTAAAGAGAAAGGGTTTCAGTTTGAGCACCACAGGAGAGTAAATTGGAAATCTGCATGAATAAAAATGGATTTTAATTATTACTTTATCTCAGTTATGTAATGCACAGCTGAATGGGATGATGGTATGTCACAGCATATTAAGACACTGGTCTGGCCGTCACATGGCCTAGCGAGGTGAAAAGCCTGAGAAACGCTTACTTTATCACAACATTCTTTTGGAGAAAATATACAAATAAAAGTATTTATTTGAAGTCTCTATACAGCACAAGAGACTTCTTGTGTGCTCCTGCCGCTCCTTTTTTCTCCTGTCATGTTCTGAACTCCAAAATCAACGATTATTATTCACACCAAATGACTTTTCTGATCACCTTAAGGATTATTTTCCTCCCTGTACTTATCATCATAATTTGAGGTGGAAGGTATTTACTAGCAGGAAGTCGGACTTGTAGCCACTTTGTTTCCTGTGGCACGGGATATGCTGCATGTTGGCAGACTCGCTGTGACATCAGTGGCCACTCCCTCCCTCCCAGCTTTTCCCTGCTGGTGCACAGGAAGCAGGAAACTCTGCAGAAAGGAAGTGAGTGTTTTGTGAAGATAGTGTGTTTCCTGGCCTATGAGGTGGAATGATTTGTTTTCAGAACGGTCAGGTTTCTTTTTTTTCTTCTTCTAACTATTCCCAGATTCTCAATCCTCCAGAGGAGTCATTTCCACCAGTGGTGGCAATTTAGTTGTGAAGAAATATTTCAGTGTGGTTAGATATTCTATATTATTGGTCATATTTTGTTGTCGTTGTGGTTTATTGAAGTTGCTGGCTGTTAAACTCATCAGTTGCTGTACCTTCTTTCACAGGAGTTTTTATTCTTTTTTTTTTTTTTTTTTGTGTGCTTTTTTGTATACTTTCAGACCTGATATATGTATACAGATGCTGGCCGTCAGATTTTTTTTTTCTATTTAAGTATTTACTCTTTTTTTTTTTTTTTTTTAAAGGAAACCTATTGACGTTCTTTGTGTTTACATGAAAAGAATTCCAGAAAGCTATGTGTGATTGCATAGGACATATCTGACAAATTGACATAGTCCATCACATTGACGGGACAATCACATTTTGATATAAAGCGGATCAGCTTAGTGATTTGCAACATTGCACCTGAGTACAAGAGCATAAATACCTCTGTATATATATCTGTATTGCATAGGAAATCTTTTACAGATTTAACAGATGTTTTCATCATTAGGCAGACACAGCTCATTGAGGCGACTGTTTTTGTGATTTGAAGCTGTATGATTAAAATTGAACTGAATTGGATTGAAACTGAATTGCAGCATTGCGGCAAAGCATTTATACTTAGTTTTTATTGTGAATAAGAGTACCTCTAGCTAATCCTAGAAAGTCCCGTGACCTGACATTGTAAATGCAGTATTTAAATTTAAGCAAAGTGGCGGAGGTAACCAGGTGGTTTTTGCAGCTGAGCTTTGTAAATAAACAATGCCACTTTCTTGTGTTATGTAACAGCGACTATCTCTTCCTTTTTTGTTTTTAAATTTAAGATACCATAGTCATCAAGAAAAGGCAAGGTCAATAACCTGGAACTATGAAATAATTTCACTTTTACCCTAAAAGTTAAACTTAAATAGTTATGAAAATCTTTGTAGCTATATGATATACTTACTCTAACCCTAAATGTGTTGGCTCTAATTGAAATTGTAGCACTTTACTAAAGGTGTCTGCAGATCTGAGAGACCTGTAGGCAATGTGGATTTAATAACCTTGATTGACAGGCAAGGACGTATGGCTGCTTCTTTTCCATGCTAGGTCCTTCCTAGCACAGTCATGATAAAAGCTGGTGTACACATTGTACATACAATGCTTTTTGTTCCAACAACTCAGCGACAGTTTCTTTTCCTTTCTTTGTTGGAAACATGTTACTGTTGCATTAATAAGTTCCTCATTGCGTTAGATAATTAAATGCCTTTGGACTTTGAGGTCTAGCCCTTTGTTTATGATAATAGAAATTTTTTCTTTTTTTTTTAAAATAAATTAGCTGGAATAAGTATTTTGATCTTCTGTGAGATGGCATTGGGTATCCTGGGAAATTAAAATGCTACGGCTTATAAAGGCAGAAAGGACTTAAGAGTTTAGCTGGCTGGTTTCTGACTTTGGCTAAAGGTCAGTGCTGACCGTGGGTGTACCTGCTAAAGTGGCAGCTGGAGATAGTAGAAACACTTTTGGGTAACAGACATGCTGGCCTCAGCCACAATGACAGCAGCATGAGGTCACTCATGCAGAGGCGCTGACCACAGCGTGCATTTATCTCTGTTTGCATTGTTCCTCTGTGTGTTCATTGCCCGTGCCCTCCCCTTTTTCTCTTTCTGTCTCACCCCTCACGTCATGCAGACATTAGCTGGCTGCGTCCCCATGGCAACGCTGTAGCTGTGATGAGCTGCACACTACAGCAGTTTAAAAAAATAAAAATAAAAAATAGGAGGCCACACACACAGTTTTCGACAGGCTCCAGTGTTTCCTTTTTTAGAAATAAATGAATAAATTATAATCTGCTAGCCCTGGTTCTTTCTGTCTTGTGTTTTTCCTACAAGCTTGTTGGCCATGTTGCTGTTGAGGTGGTCCTCAAAACCATTCAGCTCCTGCTTCCCCAGAACATCTCATCCTGCAGTCAGATGTACTCACATTCCACATTCTCGGACTGCAGCTAGTCGCGGTAGTTCTTCCTTTGCTTAGGTCATCTGTGAGCTGTAGGGTCATTCTGAACTGGCTCACGTGCCGCTATACCATGCTCACTGAAGCTGCAGAGCTGATCAAGGACTCTCAGCTGCAGTGCAAGACGGTGTAGCTGGAATGATTTATTGCCCTGTTACATGTTTATATCCCTGGCCCAAATATTTACCTTTTGAGAAGAGTGGAAGAGTAGCAAGTAGTGGTTTGACTGTATGGTTTGTATTTTTTTTTCCTAATCAAAGACATTGAAATATAAATGTATAGTTATAAAGCGCATTCTGTTTACTCCTGACAGAAAAATGAAACACTGCAAACTTTTGTAAAAGGTCTGCTCGCTGATTGATTTAAAATTGGTTTCATCCATAAAAAATAAGCCCAGCCCACATAGACTTATAAATGTAATTACATCATTTAAAAATACTAAAGAAACAATCCAATCTGACGTCTTTCTTAAGCTTTAGAAATGCGTCCAGCTAACAAAAAAGGAAAAAAACAGTCACTATTGGCCACCCCAAAACTAGATTTTTTTTAACAGCCACCTCACTAAATATAGATATTCTAAACTCATCATTAACTTCTTTGTCCATTCAGTAATTAACACACCCTACTGTCCTGGATATTTGTAAATCTGTCAGCTTGCAAAAATATTGGTCATAACACTGCCACAGTTTCTTCTGGCGTGACTATGCATGTAACTGCAATTGGTCCACATTTTAATAATTGTTTGCATTTTTATAGGCAAAATGTGTTAAACCCCACTTTAAAAAAAGGAAGTCAAGAACCTTCTATAACCTTTGACCCTTTTCCCCATCAGCTGCAACTACAGCCACCTGCACCTTCTTAGCAGGCCTAGATCACTAGCTCTACAGCTGTGTTGTCTGTGTTGCTGTAAATGTCTGCTGAGCTTGTTTTTATCTGGCTGACCAGATGAAGCTGTAAATGTGTAGCATGTCACATTTCATGGTCAGGCTATAGGTGGGTCTGCCTGAGAGTAATCGCACCTCAGCACAGGTTCATTACAAAGTGGGGCAAAAGATCGTGACCATAGGCCTTAACTCTCAGGCTGGACGCTTGTGCGGTTTAAACCTTAGTAAGTAACGTTGCCACCTTCTCTCAGTCTGGAGAAATGCTGCGGTGTGCTTTATTCTTCCAGTCTGACAGGATGCAACAGAGTGATGCTGTTCTTTCTTTATTTGGATGGCACAGTTGTTTTTTGTTTTGTTTTTTTTCCTACTGAGTGTGAACTCACAATTATACTCCAGTTGTGTGTCACTTATTCAGAAAGCCAGTGAATCACAATTATGAATTAAAACAATAGTTGGGTCCTCACAAATTTGTACGGGTTGAGGCGTTTCCTGCAGGCAGGTGGATGTTGGACAAACCAAATTCCTGTGTCCATGTGTAGAACCCAGAATGCAAATGTTAGGTTTATCAGATGAACTATGTCACTAAATACTGATTTCCTGTTGCTACTTGATGGCGCCATGGCATTCATAGTTCATGGTGGGATCCTTATCAAACATGACTAGTCTGGGCCGGTTTGGGCAATGTATGGGTGAATTACAAGAACTTTAAATTTCACAGTGCTTTGGACATTCCCTTGAATAAAAACTGACCATGTATGACCAACACTGAAACGGATTTGATTCAGTCTCTAGGAGGATGTTTTTTAAATTCTAATGCTTAGAAATGGCAAAAAAAAATTGCATCCAAATTGCTTCTTACATTCAAAATGGTGGTGTTATTGTGGTTTAAAGTATGTGTTAGAGGCTGTTATGTATGTGTACCAAATGTCTTGGATGTTAACTGGTATTCAAGCATGTTCAGGACCTTAAAAATGCACATTGTTTTTGAATAAATAATGATAAACTTAGCAATTCCAGAAATTACAATAGGAAAAAAAAAAAAGAAAGAACCCCCCCCCCCCCCCCCCAAAATAATTACAACAGCATTTCTGCAGGATTTCAGCATCTTATCATCTCCCAGCTGCAAAGCTCACTGCATCATCCTTAATTAATGCATCTGCTCTCAGTGTATTGGCTGCTGTCTATTAAATAGAAGAATGGGGGTCAAGCTGGGCAGCCAGGATATTCATCACCACTGTTTATTCCCAGCTTGTTAGGAAGTCCACTTTAGCCTCCTGTACATTGTTTAAAGGTCTTATTGGGGTCATGGGAGAAATGTATGAATGTATAGCTGATAAATGAAATGGATTGGATACTACTTAGTACCCTGTTACTAGGCAAAATGTGTTCATAGCTCAGGGAAATGCTGAATAATTAATGAAACCACCTATGTTTTTTTTTTTAAAGGTATTTTTACTAAAGCATACAAATCAGTAGGTGAATACCTGCTTGTTACATCTTAATGTCATTAGGCATTCCCTTTTCAATTAGCAAACAGAATGAGGGGCTTCTGAGTTTTAACAATGGTCCAGATTCTCCTAGGTGTTTTAATAAAGTTTAAAGTTTAGGTAGCCATGAAAGATGACTCATGAGATTTAGGAGAGTTTGAAGTTTGAATGTTTTCAGGTGAGGTTTTGGCATCAGCGACTTGGGTCATGGTAAGCTGTTGGCTTTCCCTTGTAGATCATAAGGACTCAGGTTTATAAGGTTCTCGCTTCATCCCCATCTGCCACCACAGACAACCCCAAAGTGGAGGCTATGGGCTGGCAGGGACCAACAGCAAAATGGGCTTTACTGTCAGAAACACCCACTTGATCTAAAGTCGTGATTATGGTTATTTTGTTACTCATTGCTTGTGTGAACAGTGACGTCGGTGCAGGTCTGTAACCATTTATACTGGCGTTAAACGATAGGTGTCACAACTTTAAAACCCCCTCGACTTCTTATCAGTGCTGCTGCAGGAGGACAAGAAGTCAAAACAGGAAATAAAGAGAACAGAGGTAATTTTGGAGTTTGCTACATAGTCTTCTTTTCTAGATGTTAAAGCATTTCCCTGTTATTTGACAGTCTCTGTGCTCCTAGAGACACAATTATCATTAAATGGTGGTAAAGAGCGACCAACTCTCGTGTGCCATGTAATTTAAAAAAAATTAAAAAATAAAAAAAAATCCAAAGGCACGACAAGCGTTGTGGCAAACGCCAACAGTTGTCACGTTATTTTTGGTTTACGCTGCCATTCAAGAGGGCATCAGTGGCTAGTACAAGTGTAACTCACAACAACGTGCCCATCTCCACCCATGGAAAGATGGAGTTTCCCATAAAAAGAGGTTTGAAGTTTATTCAAAGCATGTTTGGCAAGTTTATAAATGATTGTTTACCAGAAATGATCATGACTACAACTTTTAACAGTAAAGCAAAGTCTTAACCCTCACACTTTGAAAGGGAACAAAAAGAAGGAAAATCTGATTTTAAAGTTCTAACTTTAAACACAATTCCACCACTAAATTCAAACTGGTTCAAAGACAGACGGACAGACTTGGGGATTTTGCCTTTGGTTTCCTGTGACAGATGACTTCAGCCTCAGTTATTTTGGATGAGCTGTTTTTATTTTTTACATTTTTTTTTAAAGTGCAGCCCACAGTCTGCCCCCTTAAATGGAATTTTGAAGAGGCATGAAGAAATGAGGGCTGGGCAAAAAGTTAAAACTTTTACAAGATTTAATCACTTTGATGGTCTGAAACCCTAGAAAGGCCTTTTTTTTCCAGCAGAAACAATCATGCACATCTTTCAGCTGTCCTTTTAGAACAGTAACTGCATGCCTGCATGTGATGCATTTAAAGCACGTCTGTAAACTGTACCTAATAAAAACAAGAAGCACGGCTAATTACAGGTAGTTTTCTTTTTTCAACATGTGCCATCAAGCCTCAGTGATTTGTATTTAGAGAAAAAACGTAAGATGTGTATGACAGTGAAATGAAAAAACTGTAGATACAAATTTATGTATCTTCTGTATGTTCTGTTGCTCCTGAAAACACTTTAACCCTAAAGCAACCAAGTGGTTTTAGGTTGAAAATTACTTGAAATGACAATTAAATTATACAGGAACTCTTTTGTTAAAAGCTATATTTGAGTTTATCAGTTAGTCTTTAGTTTATCTATGGCAGATATTCTGAAATGTTCAAATCTAATTAAATACTTTTTTTTTTTTTTTTTTTATCCTAATCGGCGTCAAGTCTGCTGTGGAAGTAAATCTTGCTACAATAGTTATGGAAAAGAACTGCAGTGTATTCTAATGTGTTGTAGTGATAAGAAGTGGAAAATTACACTGAAGTCAAAACCCACAGTGTTAAAAAACACACACACACTAACACGGTCCTTAATGAAGCGGCACAACTTTTCAAAATCGTATTCCTGTAAAAACTATGAAAAGTTGTAGAAGTAAAGAGACAGCTTCATAGTAGTTAACATTTATGGACCCCATTTGATCACTTGAATCTTAAAGATGCTTCTGCAGACCCACTGTCTTCTCTTTACACGTTAATAATTGATTGTTAGTTTAAGTTCTTTAAGCCTTGGATTAAACTCAGTCTTGTGGAAACCCCGGCTCCACTTTGGAGGCAGTTAATTTTCTGTAATGGGCCGTCGGAATCTGATCAATATGTTAAACTGCTCCCTAAGCACCCCACACATCAGCATGGTCTCTCTCTCCCTCTCTCTCTCTGTGTGCTTGAGCGTCCAACTGGGTGATATGCCACGGGTTTCAGGGCTCCTAGTGGTCATGGAATTCCTGGAATGCAAATGGAGTTTCAAGTGGAGAATTCCATACAGAGAAGGTCAGGTAACTTGATGGATTCTCAGTGGAAAAGTGGGGGAATGTTAGAGATTCCTGTTAATAGCAAGCGAGCGTATTTCATGTGTAGTTTCCAACAGAACTGCAGTACAATCCAGACAGCTCATTCTTCAAGTAAAGGGGGAGAGTTGTGGAAGAGTTATGGAATATGCATTAGGACAGCAGCAGGACATTTGTTGGGAAACACCTGTGGTTCATAATCTCACTCTCTCTTTGCTCTCTCACATTCCTTCGCGGTGATTTGGCCCCTACTTCTTATCTATCTTTTCTCTCTTTCCTCTTGTTCTAAAACAAGCAGTGTATTGTGTGTGCTCAGCAGAGCAGCCCGCCCTCAAAGCTCTGTGTGTGTGTTTGTCCCAGTCAGCCTGTCAGACCATGTTAATCCCCTCAGAGGCCTGGCTCACCTCCTCCCATGCTTTTTTTCTTCTTCCCCCTCTCCTCCCATCTCCATTGGTTTGTGTTGTCCCCCCCCAGCCTCCGGATATGTTGTCCCACCTGTCAGTCAGCCCCTCGTGCACATCCATGTGGGCCAGTCGCACAGGAGGTAACTCCCCATTGACCTCGCAGGATCAGACAGCAATCACCAATTCAGTCACTCACTGTTTAGAACCGCTTGCGACCAGCTTCCCATGGTGCTTTGCAGCAGATCAATGTCTAATTCGTGGCCCACAAGGAGGGAAAACAAGGAGGAGCAGTGTGTGTGTAATCACTGGGAGTAATCAGGAGTAAAACCCATTGTTTGCCACGTGTTGGCAGTTTACTTGTGGTCAGATGGTAGCAGTTATAGTGCAGAAAATAAAACCTGCTTACTTAAAGCAGAAATTAATCCGTCTTGTGCCGTTTCCCATTTTTCCTCACTGCTACATTAGAGTAGGAGTTTTGTGCTTCTGAAATCTAAAATATCAGCAGTCTGACTTTTTTACAGGATGTGGAAGAATTTAACACAAGATACCCCAGGACAGACTGCTACACAGACAGAAGATTTAAGGGAGTGCAATCCCAATAATTTTATTTATGTTCGTTCGGTAAGTCATAAAAATGTTGGAAAGAAGCTGCAGTACACTTTGCTGTTTACATTTTACATTATATTTACTCATACAAGTTTCACAAAAGAGTCTTTAGTGGTTATGAAGACTCCCTGAAATTATGGCCATGTTTAAAATGAACAGCTACAATTCCAGCATTATTATCAATGAAAGAACATAAGGAAAAAGCATTGAAAGTCCACTTTAACTGCTCTTAGTTGTTTAAATGAAATTAAATGTAATTTACTGTGGTAACACAGGGGTTTTCCTGCCCCATCAATAAGGTGGATCTTGGCCAAAGTCAAAAGAAAATGATTGGCCCTGTAATAAAACCTAAGGTAAGACTTTTGGTTTCTATCTGCTCAAAGGCATTTTTACAGATGGCATTTTTGTTTAAGAGATTTGAAGAAATAAGATGAATAGATTTGTGTCAAATCATGTGAGTTGTTGTCCCCCAAAAGCACAATCTGAGCCAGAAAACTCCACAAAATATACGTATGTGACAGAAAATACAAAGAATTCTTATGGGGAAAAACAAGACCTTCTGGAAAATAACATGATTAAAAACACTCGTCTTAATGGGTCTAATGGTCAAAACAGCCGTGGGATAACGGCTGCATTAGGGTGTGATTCTTTTGGATTACTTGAACTTAATTACTAGAACGGACACACAAACATGCACACATCTGTGACGAACATAAGCACACAAGTGAAATTCCACAACTCGTAAAAGCGGGACCACAAAATATTTGGTGCATTTTCTCATTGTGTTGAAATGTTTGCTGGTTTGGCGTCGCCGGTCTGAGAAGTGTCTACATAACAAACTCACGACAGCAGATCTGCTGGTGGCTCGACGGGACATAGCTGGTGATGATGGTTTTACTTCGGTCTGCATGAGCTCTAAGCTTTAAGAAGCTGAGCGTCAGTGACTGGGGTGTGTTCGGTCAAAGTTTTATTAGGGGGAGAAATGCACTGTTAAAGCTGTCTTATTGTCAAGTCAGACTGCAGTTTTTCCATTATTTTGCACAGCTATTCAGTGTCACCTCATTTAATGACATGCAGATTTACTATTATGGTTCAGTCTCATTACTCTCATCAGTTTCAGTTGCCATGGTTTTCATAATCCAGCTGTAATTAATGGGTGACAGTTACCCAGTGAGTATAGCGGACCACTTAAAAGAATGGACATTTAGTTATGGCAAGCATCATCACTGTAATTGTTTTCTTAAATCTTGAGCTAAAAAGAAAAAGTAAAAGGACCTTAAGATCAAAGTATGGTGGATGTATAATGAATTTGACATCACTGCTCTAGATGGATATGAATACACCACAATAGCTGTTTTGCCTCTAGTTATTTTACTTTTATACTAGTTGGAAACCAAAATTGTAATTGAAAGTTGAAGTTAAAGAGCCAAACTACCTTACCTGCTAGGTGGAAAAAACCCAAACAAACTCTAAAGAAGCAGTGAGTACTTACCTTTACACTCATCTGTCCAGAAGCACGACTCTGAGTAAGTGCTAATTTTACACTCTGCTGCATGTGTATCTAATTTTTGTTTGCCAACTATCACCGTATCAATTTTACAAGGTGTTAATGTGTCACTGTTGTGTTTACTACGTGGGTCTACTGCAACGAGATAAAAAAACCCCATTAATGTTTAACTCATGCTGACCTTAACAAGCAGGGTATGATTTTTAAGGAAGTTGATTTACAAATTCCTGAGGTTAGGGAAGACATGACATTAGTAATTTGTACAGTACTTGTGTATAGGGCTGCTCAATTAATCGAATTTTAATCACGATTACGATCTGGGCTTTCAACGATCATTAAAAATGAATGAGCCAATTATTAGCCCCTCCCTCGTGCTTTACTCTCGCACTGCTCCGTGTGGCAAATCGAGCGCACCTCTCTGCATTTCGAACACGTGTCACAACAATTAAGAGCAGCAGTCTCCAACCTTTTTTGCGCCACGCACCGGTTTATGCCCGACAATATTTTCATGGACCGGCCTTTAAGGTGTCGCGGATAAATACAACAAAATAAAACTAGTACCGGTACCGAAAAAAAGAAAATTTATTCATAACACACATGAAAAGACCAAGGAAAACCGAGTAAACGATAACAAAATAATGCTGAAAACCGATAAAACCCCTGAAAACTATACATTTCACACATGAGCCTCAACTCTCGAGGCCCGGTACCAAACGACTCACGGACCGGTACCGGTCTGAGACCCGGGGGTTGGGGACCGCTGATTAAGAGGAGCCGAGGGAAGCTCGGAAAGCTAAGCAGAAGTTATTTGGAGAGGAGAGTGACTGCTGTTGGTTGAAAAGAGGTAAAAAAACCTTCAGTGGTGTGGAAACATTATGGGTTCGCGGAGTCAGACGTGTGTAAACTTTGCTACAGTGTCGTAGCTGCACCACAGAGCAACACTGCAAAGTTCACTAAACATAGATGTTTACATTTTTCATTTATTTTTTATATTGCAAACATTTGCACTGTTATCAGTATTTGCACACTATTTTATATTATTTTTTGACAATCTTTAAAGTCATTATTCAATACATTGTTATTGTTAAATAAATATCGTCAAATAATCGAGATCTCAATTTCAGTGAAAATAATCGTGATTATCATTTTTGCCATAATCGAGCAGCCCTACTTGCGTAAAGAATCAGGGTTTTTGTAGGACATCATCCCAAAAGGAGTATCATGATGATTTCTATCAACTTTCTTTGTTAGCCTGAGCTTTCTGCTTTATGATCTGTTTGTGCTCAAATAAACCTGGGCTTTGATGTCCATCAACTGGACTGATTTAAAGCAATCCAACTTTGGTCAGAGAGGTTATAAGAAGAACAGGTGATAGAGATCTTGCAAATGAGGCAAGGAAAACAATGCTAGCAGAAAACATGTTAGCATATTTTAGGACACTCTGCTCTCAATGCTGCTGTTTATCTGTAACATCAAAGCTGCACATAAAAGCTTAAAACTTGAACCCCTTCAGACCAACCCTGCATGGTGCAGGTGCTATCACTAGAAAGAGGGTAGCTGAAGATCTAACTGCTTATCCCCTGCAGAGAGCTTTCATTTCAGCTTCTTAAATCAATTCTATTTCCGTTTGAAACAAACCACTGGTCTATGAAAGCAGCTAAAACATCTATCCACATTGGTTTTTGGTGAAAGGATTTGAATAATGTTACTGGTTATGAACTCTTGTGTTGTATTATTTAGAATTAAAGCTTACCTGGCAACAGATTGGGACCAAGCATAGAGCATAGGGCTGGGCGATATGACCCAAAATTCATATCTCGATATTTTTTAGCTGGATGGCGATATAAGATATATATCTCGATATATTTTTTTAAAGCCATAAAGTAAGAACGAAAAGAGAGTTCTTAGTCACACTGTGTCCCAGATGTCACACAGGCACTTTTATTAACATAGCATAGATGTACATGAAAAAAACTACTCAAAAATAAATTATGAGCATTTATTAAATAATAATGCTCCATAAATAAAAGAAAACAAGGTTGTTTTTGTGCTAAACAAAGAGCTCACAATTGTGCAGTCAAAATGTAAACTAACATTAATAACAAAGATTTCACAGCTGCTCTGTTCCCAACTTCTACTGCTTGACTGACAGCCTGGAGTTTGAAATCCGCTTCAGGTGCCATTTATGGTCCTTATACACACACAATACGGTAATATTACGTTGAAGCACAGTACGTATCACTCCGCGAGGCTCCTCGGTAGCCGTAATGCTCCGACAATCCATCAAGCGGTGCAGCTCCGTAGCTTACCAAAGTCGTACTAAAACATTTTTTGACAGATTGCTGAGCGCCGTGTTCCACATAAAATCGGTTCGCGGTCATCAAGCACAACCAGAATTCATACATAAGGCGCGCTGTCAACTTTTGAGAAAATGAACGGATTTTAGGCCGTGCAGCCCCTGTGGGCTGCATGGCGTTAGCTCGTTAGCACGTTGACGCCGTCCAGCCCCACGCACGGAGCGATGCGCAGTAACTCGTTAACAGAGATTTGCCGTGTTCATCTTGTCGTTGCCTGCAGGTGAAGCTATGGGGGAGGAGGGGGAGTTGTGTTCAGTGAAGGAGAGGCGAGGCGGAGTAACGTTGCGTAGAGACAAAAGTGGACGAAAGAGAGGCAAACTTATGGCTCCACATAGAGCTGGGCGATAGAACGATAACGATATGTATCGCGATATAACTTTTACTCGATAGAGAAATTAAGCTATCGCGATAGACCTCGCCGCTCTTGTCCTCTTAAAAAAAAAAAAGAAAAAAAAAGAAAAAAAAAAGGTCAGCCGATCCAAATTCAGTAGCGCAGAGCCGAACCAATCACAGCCGCAGCGTCACGTCGCGTGACTTGTTACGTACAGCACAAGTGCCAAGCCGCACCTGTGTTTGTTTGGGAAGCAGCCAGCGGGTAATGGAGCCAGCGCATAATGGAGGAAATTATTATTATTATTATTATTATTATTATTATTATTATTATTATTATTATAAAAAAATGAGTGTGCCGACTAGAAAAATCAACCGAGCGTGACCGAAGAGAAAACAGATGATGGTTCCAATGCCGGAGAGATTGTCGAACGGAAGAGCCAAAGAAGTTCCGTAGTGTGAAGGTATTTCGGCTATTTCAAGTCTGACAAAAAACAGAGTAGCGTGCACTGTAAATTGTGCCGAAAGCAAGTCTGGAAATACAATAAACTGGTGCATGCGTCACACTGTGCGCCACGTTATTGTTTCAGTGAAATGAATTTCTACAATACTGTTACTGTTAATTCTACTCTCTGCAGTGTTTAAATGCTTACATATACACACAGTTACTGTCCCTCCACACATACGACTTGGTTCTGCTTCTATGCCCCAGCTTTGTTTACTTTTTCCCACCGAGGCTTCTAGACTTCTGATTGGCCAACATTTCTGCATGGTTAGGAATCTAGCGCCACCTGCTGCTTTGGCATGTTCATAGCAGCGTTTTCCTTCATTTCTGCCTTTATGTGTGGATGGGATTATTTTTCAAAACGAAAACGGAAAATCTCCGTTTTCAAAAATACCCGTGTACGTGTGGACGTAGCCTCAGTCTCTGACTGGAAGCGCTAATTCTTCATTCGGCTTTTGTCAGACTAAAGTAACTGTTAAAACTGTTTGAAAAGCTCAGCTATACAACAAGGAGAGATTGAGAATTTCCTTTTAGTTCTCAGTTTATTTGATATTGACAAAAGTTAGTCAATTTTGTCTGTTCTTCTGTAAAACAAACTAAGATTTATTTTTAGAATTAATATTTTGTTTCTAAGTGGAATTGACAATTTAGTCTGTTTCATTTGTTCTATTTTGAAACTTAAACGCTTTAGCGGCTGCCTTTTGTGTAGTTTGCAATATTTGCCTTTATTTAGCTGAAAAAGTCTCATGTTCCTTAAGTACATCTACCCTGTTGAACTTATTATGGGAAATAAATATTTAAAAACAAGCTGCTGATTATTTCACATTTTACTTGTGAGCAACGGCACATTTAAATCTTACAAATATAGTTATTTGGCTTATATCGTGATAGATATCGTTATCGCCTGAAATGAAAAAAACATATCGTGATATGAAAAAATCTCATATTGCCCAGCTCTACATGCATTACTAATAAAGTGCTCTGAAGTGGTAACGTCATCACCAGAAATCAAAGCAACACAAAATACAAGCAACACACCTCCTCCTATGGTCTGGATTTGTTCAACAGAGTTGTACTCGAAGGCATTAAAGCTTTCTTGGCATAAAAGAAGTTTGCAAAGATTATTCCTTGTACCTCCTACCCGATAGTAGTAACTGTGGTGCATAACAGAGGATTGCTCACCCTTTTTCTTACCACTTGAGACTTAAAAAGCTGTACTAACAGTTTTATTTTCCTGCAGTCTTACTCAGCATATTTATTTCCTTTTTAATTTGTTCTTAATTACTACAGAAAAAAATATGAGGCAATGAGAAGCAGACACAAACTGCTGTAGCTTCTGCAATAAGTAAAACCATAGTAATGCATTCCTGAGAAGACTTGTTTTGTCATTTGCTGTTCTTAAATGTGTATATCCAGCTACTTTTGAACCACTAAAAACAGTGACTCTAGGTTCAGCATAGCTTTAATTGTGATTTGCAATATGTGCTGCAGCCTTAAGTTAACATACTGACTTTGCTGCAGAGACCCTGTGTATGTCCTACGTCCATTCCTCTCATCTGTGGGTTGTTATTGGACCCCCCAGTGGAGCTGCACCCTGTCCTCTGCCTGTTTTAGTTCAGCCCCACCTTCTTCCTGGAAGAACCTGGTGGAGAATTTAAACAGAAATACAATATTACTGTGTGGGTGTCCTCAGTATGTTGGGGACTTCCCTACACCCTGCTCCACCCGGTCATATTTGTTGATCTTAGCTGTCCACCCTGCTTCATAAGATTGGCTTTGACAGTTATAAACAGAGAGCAGGACAGTGGTATTGTGTGACTTGGCCTCACACAGGTGAAGTAAGCCCAGATTGTGTTTGTGTGTACCTGGAAGTTCAGGGTTAGGGTGGATTCTGGGAGAAGAATGTATTTATCTCTAACTTCCTTTCTCCCAGATGTTTTTATGTGTGGCCTGAGAGCGTGTTTGTATGAGTGTGTAGACGGGGAGAGGCCTCTGTTCCTGGTCAGTTGTTTGTCTAAGGAGGCAGTGCCTGCTGTGACTGCACAGAGGCAGAGATTGCCACATAACACTGTCGGTACCAGCCACTTTATACAAGCAGAGGAAAATATGTGGAGCTTTTCTGCTTGGAGTGTCCTCCGGCCGTTAATCCTGCACATGTGGAAACGAAGCTCAGGCGAGCGGTGTCTCCTCTTTGGACTGTATTTTTGGTGAAGGCCAGATGATGTCATGTGCTAATTTGGATACTTGTGGCATCAGTTGCACTAGTTTCAGGATATCTGCAACTTTCATCAAGACTTTTTTTTTTAAAATGCCAGCTGGAATAAAATGTAAGGCTTCTGCACAGTAATTTTTGATAATAGTTGGGTTTGAAGTGCCAACAAATTAAAATCAGACACACACACCCTGGATTTGATTTGAAAAGCTTCAGGGTGCATTACAAATTTTACAACTTTTAACTAGATTTCATATGTTATGCTACAACAACCCTAAAACATTGTCTGAAAAACCTATTATTTAAAAAATCTCCTATATATTGCTTTAAATTATCACATAGAATGACAAGCATTTGCTGATAACTTGTAAAATGGCTTGTAAAATATTTTCAGACATTTTGAGCTTGAGATCTTCAGGTTTTAGGAGTTATGGTCTAACAAAACAAGATATTTGAAGTTTTCTCTGATGCTTGATCAAAAGATTATTGTTTTGATTTGATTGTCATCTTTCAAATTGTCAGCTGATATGCAACATAGCAAATTCCCAGTTCAGTTAGATTAGCATTAAATATCAAACTCTTGCAGGCTCCCTGGTACAAAGTCTGTGTTGACTTATTTTTCCTGTCTAGAGAACCTTTTGAAAAGCCCTAATAGGTTTTGGCTGGTTAATGTACTCAAGCATAATAGATATTTAATATTCATAAATATCAGAAAATGCAGAGATCTTGTCAAATAAGGTTACACAGACTCTGCGCCTATGCTGTGCGCAGAATACACATGCTTACTTGCATAGTTGCTTCAGAATGGCCCACTATGAGAGAGAAATTCACTGTAGTCGTATTGAGCCCTGTCAGAGTATTTTTGCTTTTAAAGGTTTTATTATTCATATAATAATCAGCTAAGAGTGTTTATATTTCTGTTCTGTACTCAACCAGCTGCATATTTTAATTGCTGGCTCCCTACTTTATAACGGAAACTGCTTGCCTTCACATTATCAGTCTTTGCCTTCACATTGTCACTGTTTGCCTTCACACTAGCAGGAAACCGCCACCCACGAGTAAGAAACAACCTTGTAGAGAACACAAAGTTTTTTGATAAACCACACCTGTTTTCTTGACAAGATAAGGATGATATTTCCTTTTTTGTATGCTTCATAATGTGTATAAATAAAGCCAGACTGCACCAAGGAGGTGTGTGAGTCTCTCCCTGAGTCTCTCACCCGTGCACGTTTAAAACTGCTCTAAGTGTCTGAGTGATATTTCATTGCATCTGAGTACTTTGATAATAGAATATCTTTAACAAGCCCTAACAGACAGCTGACAGTTACAGCTGCCTGTATCAGTAGACTTGCCAGTCAAAGCTGTTGCACCTCAACTTTGAGCCCTAAAAAAATCCACTGGGGAGAATTATTACAACAAAAACGAAAAAGCCATAAAATAGGTTTTATAATGTAAGAAATTGTTTACAGAGGGGGAAAAAGAAATCTGGGTGTAAACAAGTTACATAGATATAATTGGGGCCTTTTTAATGCGACTCCATGGGACTGATGAACTTCACAGCTTCAAGTGGCCATTAGAGGAACTGCAGTTTTTTGAGACATCCAAGTTGGCTTCATTTCTCAGTGCTGGGCGTTGCTGCCGGATGGGGGGCAGCTCACAAGTGGATGATGAGGAGGAAGAAAAGAAGTGACCTTTTTACTTTGCCAGACTTGCTCTTTGAAAGGCTTTCCAGAACTAAAATTTAAGCTGCTGTTAGCAGGGAGCTTCCTTTGAATTTACTGAATTACTTCTACTTGGACTGAAAAGCAGCCGTATTTCTGATGACCTTATAAACGTAATAATACTCAGTAGCATATTTTGTCACCCTCTTTTGTTTGTCCACATGACACCTGAGAAGTAGGCACAGCCTACCTACCAGGTCTGCGGGAATACGACACCCCGTCTAGGAGGTTACCCAGGAGGCGTTCAGTAGCTTGTTGGTGTTGGGTTCCTTCGGCAGCCGGCTAGTGTTCAGGGAAGTTTGTTTCAGAGGCAGCTCTCACTGGTTTCATATGGAACTGGTATGCTATTGACACTACTCAGAGAAAGGTTATTGAAAAGCAACCTGACCAGAATATCTACAAAAATATTTTAAACGTAATGTACTGGGCTGTTACAGAAATAGATTTTCATCACCTCTGCAGCAGATTTGTATTCTAACCTGTTCTCCTGCTGTGCCAAAAGTAGCCTTAAGGATGAGTTTGGATGAGTAAAATCTTCCAGTTCGTTCTACGAATAGCTGATCGTCAGAAAATGAATCAACAGTTCAAAAGTGTGTGCACATTTACGGCTTTGAGATAGTTAAGCAACTGTCACCTTGAATTTCTTCAATTCTGTGATTACCACTAACATTTTAACAAGTCACATTTACTCATTCGAAAACTAAGAGCATATTAATCGATAAATAAAAATAGCTTTTACTTAAAAAAAAATCTTGACAGCTTACTCTTTACCTTGGAATACATACTCTAGCTCAAGTCCATTTGCTGCCTTCTCCCAGAAGTTTAAGCTGTCTTCAGTCTCCACCTGATGGATGACTTTCTCCTTAAAGTTTTCTCTTTTTTACTTTGAAGTCTGACAACCTGCTGTTTTGAGCTGAAGTTCTGAAAACATCTTCAACCTGACATGACAACTGAGCAGCCCGCTGAAAGCTCTGCTAGACCTTAAGTTGTTTTGTCGATAACAAAGTCTGTATTTCATTTAGGCTTTCCAGCCTGGCTGCAAGTTTGCTTCCTCGCCAAATATGTCTTCATGCTGACTTTCTAAACGAATGTCTGGAATTTGAACACGGTATGCTATCTATCAAGCCATTATAAATCCTAAAACCAAGCCACAGGGAAAGCAATAGCACAAATCCTTGTATGTAGTATGTCCCGTTTTTTGCTAAATTGCAGAGTCACATGAAAACCATTAATACTTAAATGACCTCGAGTTAATTTTTGTTAAATTTTTTTTCACTATGGAGGTAATTGGCTTGGGAGATTCCACCAGTATTAAGCAATTAGGACGACCTCTGTGGTTATTAAAAATCTTAAACCAGATATTACTGGTAACTCAAGGACTATGAACTTTTTTTAGTAAATTGAGTGTTATCTTCCCTGTCAGCACCAAAAACACTCAGTTAGAGCTGGGCGATATATCGAGTTTTTAAAAAATATCGATATATTTTTATACGAGATATAAGATGTGACAATATCCTTTATATCGATATAGTCTATGTTACGTTATAATTATACTTGTGGAGCCGCAAGTTTGCCTCTCTTTCGTCCACTTCCGTCTCTACGCAACGTTACTCGGCCTCGCCTCTCTTTCACTGAACACAACTCCCCCTCCTCCCCCATTGCTTCACCTGCAGGAAGCGACAAGATGGACACGGCAAATCTCCGTTAACGAGTTACTGCGCATCGCCCCAAGTGTGGGGCTGGACGGCGTCAATGTGTTAGCTAGCTAACCACGCTAACGAGCTAACCACGCTAACGCCATGCAGCCCAGAGGTGCTGCACGGACTAAAATCCTTTCATTTTCTCAAAAGTTGACAGCGCGCCTTATGTATGAATTCTGGTTGTGCTTGATGGCCGCGAACCGATTTTATGTGGAACATGGCGCTCAGCAATCTGTCAAAAAATGTTTGAGTACGACTTTGGTAAGCTACGGAGCTGCACCGCTTGATGGATTGTCGGAGCATTACGGCTGAGCCTCGCGGAGTGATACGTACTGTGCTTCAACGTAATATTACCCCACTGTGTATAAGGACCATAAATGGCACCTGTTAAGAGACGTGGTTGTGAAGCGGATTTCAAACTCCAGGCTGTCAGTCACGCAGTAAAACTTGGGAACAGAGCAGCTGTGAAATCTGTCTGTCTTTGTTATTATGCTCAGCGTCTTTTAGTTTACATTTTGACTGCACAATTGTGAGCTTTTTGTTATGGACAAAAACAACAGTTTTCTTTTATTTATGGAGCATTATTATTTAATAAATGCTCATAATTTATTTTTGAGTAAATTTTATGTACATCTGCTCTATGTTAATAAAAGTGCCTGTGTGACATCTGGGACACAGCTTTGACTAAGAACTCTCTTTTTGTTCTTACTTTATGGCTTTAAAAAAAAATATCGAGATATATATCTTATATCGCCATCCAGCTAAAAAATATCGAGATATGAATTTTGGGTCATATCGCCCAGCCCTACACTCAGTTGTATTTAATTAGTTACGTTTAATTAATGCACAATTCAACTTAATACTTGCCTTAGGAGCAACAGTTGAGGCCCCCTGTGGAAGCCACCAATACTTCCTCAGGAGGTCATACTGGCATAGATGAACTCACTTTTATAAATTGAGCAACACTGAATGTGAACTTTTTGTTTGAAAAACTGAGGACACAAAACAATCAAATTAAAGAAATGTGTTGAATGGGGTTGCAGTCAGTTGAGAGAGTGAAATAGCAGTGCTGACTTTTTACCCATGCACCGTCTAAGGTGCTAAGCAGCCACCACCCACTAGTCAGGACTGCAGCTGTAGTCGTAAACAAGCAAGGTAGAAAGAAATATGAAAGCCTTGCCTACCAGTACTCCTATACACTATTATGGTGTAGAAAATGATTGGTTGTCTCAGAGTAAATTGGCAACCACTCACTCAGCTGGATCAGTGTGTAACCACCATCTGCACAGGCCTGCAAGGAGGAAAAAGGGCTGCTGTGTTAGCACTACTGACATTACAGATGTAGCGTGTGTATGTGTTTGTGTGTGAGTGTGATAGGTTATAGATGTTGCAAAACACATTCAGCGTCATCTGAAGAATATGGTTATCAGTTTTCACTGACTCCTAAATGGGTGGGTAAAGTTTAACCTTTTCTATTAGACTGGAAAAACTGTCAAAATTTCTCACAATTTTCCCCACTCCTATTTAATTGACTGTAATAATTGGTCACCAGGAACACATCTAGTTTGCACCTAAAGGACCCAGGCCGACATGAAGTTCCAGCACATACCTCCACACCATGGTTTCTGACCTCTCTTGACATGATCATACACCATTAAAGCTCTCAACCCCCTCAGGTTACTTGGATCAGACTGGTTATTTCCTGGGTTTCTACCAATACTGTTAAAACTAATTTACTTGCTTTCTGTAAAGTCTATCTGTAAAGTTGAGGCTGCGCACTGTGGCAGCTCATGCTTTGTGTGTGTGAAATGTGCAATAAAGTTTTTCTTGTTTGGCCTAATTTCCCCTAATCTTTCCATGATTTTAGATATGGTGGAAAATGGACAAAAATAACTTCCTGTGCTAAAAGATGTGGGCACTTTGGGTGTAATTTTGGCTGGATGAATACATCCTGGATTGGCTGAAATATAGTTCGTGGGATTCTCAGGCAGTCTCTGTTGGTTTATCAGGTTGTTTACCGTTCAGCTCGATCTGCACGGTCAGACTGTTTTGGTCTGTTGGTCACCCTGATAGTTTGTCGCCACTTCCTCCCTCCTGCTCTGCACCAAAGTCACTCCAAGGCTGTGAGAGTGAGATGTGGGCGGACCTGCATAATTCAGCGCCTCATCCCGAGTGTGTTTGTCAGCGTGTCGTGTGCTCTGTGTGTTTGAACGCTGGATTCTTATGAGTGCTTCTCTATTCTCTGCACGCTGGGACCTTCAGAAATTCCTGTTAAGGTCACACATTCACGTTTGTGTGTGCACATGTATGTGTGTTTGCGTGTAACTTCATAGCCCTGATCACAAGGTACAGTGTTTAACCAGCCCCCCTGTAAACTGCTGCAGACTCTTATTGATCTTTCTTATACATACACAGCGAGCACACAAACACAGCGAAGAGCATGTGTGACCTTTCTGGCTGTTTCTGGAGTCTCTGTTCTACCTCCTCTCCTCTTTCTCTCTCCTCCTTTGTAGTTACTGTGAATGAGAGCAAAAATATCAGTAAATGGAGCAAAAGTGAATGCTTCCTCTCATTATCCAATTAGTTTCTGAGTCTTGCTTTAAATGTTTCCACCAGAGTTTAGAGTGATAGGACAGAAACCCATGTTGTCGTTTTTATAGCACACATGCAGGCCAGCTTTCATTGTGTAGAGGTTTGAGTAATTTATGACGAAAATGGCTCAGTTTTTCCATCTTCTCCCCCCCCGGTTTTTTTTTTGTTTTGTTTTTTTTGAAAAAGTCTATTGTGAAAAGTCTTTTATAGCAAATTAAGCTTTGTTCATGCTTTTTGCGCTTTGCCTCAGCAGTTTTTCCAACTGCACACCAACATAATTGCACTGCACTCGTCACGCTGTTGCTTTTAATTTGTTTTGTCATTTTTGTATTTACTAATTTCTGGTGTGTTAAGATGATTTTAATCTTGCATTAAATCACACTAAGATCATGTTTGAATACATATGTCACATCAGTTGGAGGATGATCTTAAAGTTGTGCATCTTAAGGTTATGCCCTTTTTTTACGGCTTCTGTCTGATGAACGGTACAACTGATGCCCGCTCTTTCTTTCTCCTGCTGGTGAGATTAGATGTTGCTGCACAAAAAATAAGCCGACAGGAATCATCACAAAGTCTTGTGTTGGAACTTAAAAAGAAAAAAAAAAGTCCAGTTCAAGCTATGGCAGGTAATCCTAGCAGGCCACGCGTCTTATATGGAATATAGAATAGTGCCCATTCCTAAAATATAGACAAGCCAGTTTCCATAGTTCATGTTGGTTCACAAATGGTGTGTTGAGGCAAGTCCAGGTATGCTGTGAGATTTTGGTGACAACCATATATTGTTGTTCCAGTTTAAGTGCCAAGTGTGTCAGCTGTTGGAAGACATTGGATAATAACACAATGCCAAGCAAAACAAACATAGCCTCTGAGAGAAACTTTAAATGAGTGCTGCATCTGAACGGGTAGCAGGCAGACTGTCACAGGACTGTTTGAGGGCGTCTGACCAGGTGATGAACGCCAGACGTATGCTAGTGGATTGGCGTCACTTTAGCAGTATAATACAGGTAGGTAGGCAGATAGACAGTCCAACCTATCAGTCTGCTAAGGCGTGTGGAATTTAACGTGCATAGAAGGCAAGGTTCTGCTCCTAAGTTAGCCAAGCTCAGTGATCTAATGATATAACCTGTTTGTTTGGCATGTTGTGCAAGGTGTCACAGAGTTCAGCAACATTTCCAATATTGTTTGATTACCAGTTTAAAAAGACTTAACTTCGGTAAGAGAAATGTTTTGTTTTTTTTAACCCCCATATTATTTTTTCTTTCTTTTGAATGAATAGTAAACCAGTCACCATGAACAGCCCTTAATTTAGATGTTAAAATGTGTGAAACATAGCTGTTTGCTACAGTAGTTGCCATGTGAGCCTCATCATGTGAGGACTGCTTGACAGAACCAAACATTTTTGCAGGGAATTTCCTTCATTCCAATGATAATTTCAGTGATTAAATAAGTAAAGCTAAGAGCTGTTGGTAGAGAGCTAGAGCCTGATTAGCAAACGTTTTTAGCCATAAAGCCCACCTCACAAGGACATCAGTAACAATGACACTTTGAAGGGCCCAGCTATGTAGACCTTGCTCTAGATAGCTTTGTTGACCAAACTCTTTCTGTCATTTGAGGTAAATGAGTTTAAAAAAAATTTTTTTTTTAGGGAAGAGTGAAAGCCCTGTACATAGCAAATCAAGCACACCTTTTACATTTACAGCAAAGTCAAATGAGAACTTTGCAGTAAAAATTGCAAAAGCAAAGGAAAAATCATTTTTATAATTATCTTGTCAGGTTGTTTTGGTTGTTTTGGGGTTTTTTTTGGGCTGCTGATGGCCTCCATCAGCAGCCCAAAAAAAGGCGCTGAGCAGGTCTGATTTGTGGCCAGACATCACTGCACGAGTCCAGAAAATTTATGCCATACCTTCCCACAATGCTTTACTCAGTCAGAATGACTGGGTGGGCAGGATGGATGGGGGATGGAGGCTGGGCAGCCCGATACCGAAGCAGAAACTCACCTGAAACAAAGAGGCCTTTCTTCGCAGCCACAGAGGAAATGTGTGCTTTTAGTCATTCATTCAGGACAACAAACCTCAGCTGCACGGCTTTGTTTTTCCTGGTGGTTCAGTTTGTTTTTGCTCTGCAGGAAATTCTACAACAGTACAGTCATTCCAGTTTAATGCTTTCAGCTTTGATTTATTAGTATTTTGAAAATGGAACTTTTTTTAAGCGTCCATCACCTGATTGGTCAGAAAGTTTAATCCCAACAGGGGTCCTTATGGGTCTTGTGTGTTTCTCTCTAAAGTTAGAGGCCAGCAGTAAATCAACAACAGTCCTGCATTACATAATCAAATGGTGGTGCTCTACGTGCCGAATTCCTGCCTTGAAATAAGCCATTTCACTGCTGCTTTTCGATTGGAGGAAGGCATTTGTGTAGACATTGGTAGAGTGTTTCTTGAGACTTGTGATGTCTACATAACTGAGTCAGCATGTGGTTTATGTCTCTTTATACTTTATTCCAAATTTCTTAAATGCTACCCCCCAACACACTTCTAAACTACCCAGTTATATTTGATGTTTGACAAAAATGAATGTTTTTGTTTTGTAGAGAAGTTATTCCAGAATCACTGTACAGTGAATGTTTCCAATAGATTTCCAACCTGCCTAACACAGGCTCTTGTCAGAGTAGCTGTCTAGCTTGCATTGGATTTCCAAAGCAGAAGAATAAATGTTGATTGCTGCAGCTTGTGACTGGGGAGCTGGAGTCCATCTGACTGGGAGGAGAGACTCACTGGAGAACCAGCTGATTGTTTTCAAGGATGTGAAGTAATGGGACACAGGAATGGCTAGCTTGTTATAGATGACTTGAAATAAAACTAGTTGTAGTAGCAAAGAAGAATAAAAAGCTAACTAAAATAAAAACATTTTGGAAATGTCTTCGGTTCTAATCCTTGCACATTAAGCTTAGGGAGACTTAAATGTTTACGTGGCTACTGATTAGCTGTTTACATTGTAATAACTGCCCCTGACAAATATTTCCCTACATTTTAATAGAGAAAACCAATACTAGCACTGATGCTAAGAAATCTAAATATATACAATAAATACAAATTGCAAAATATACCCAGGCAGCCCACCTAAGTGAGATGCAAGTGTGTGGAAACACTCATATTTACAGCGTAGTTATTCTGAGTTACTCTGTTTCTCTCCACACATTTGGAATAACAAGTGGTGCGTTTCTAGCACTTTTGCTTAATCTTTTGCTCTGCCCTTCAGCTCAGCAGTTAAATGAGGATTTATCTCTTCATGTGACCCACGGCTTTGCTTTTTGGACATCTTGTTCTCCTCCTTTGATGGACCTACAAAACGGCCCATATATACAGCATGTCGCGTTTATCCCTGAAAACAAGTTGTTAAAATGTTCTTAAATTTAAGTGCACCATCAAAACAGGTCCTAAAGATTTATTACTGAGCTTTATTCTTACACTTATCGAGAGCTTGCTTGAGGGTGTGTCCTTAACTTGTATTCAAGTGGGGGAAGAAAAGTAGGAGAGGATGGGATTTCTGATATTACATCTGCAACCGCAAGTATCAGTGAGATATTTGATATCAAGGATAATGCCGTGTAAGCCTCACATCCCATGGCTATTTAAAGGAATGGGAAAGTAATTCTCCTGCTTCAGGGTTTCTCGTCTTCACCTCTCTCCCTCTCCTGATGTCTTTTATTCTTCTTTGGTATGCCGTGAAGTCTTTGAAATGCCCCCGCTCGGATGACTTTCCCCTCCCCACGTCTGCCTTAAAAACCTCGGTCCAGCTGACCTTAGACACTGGCTTAGGGAGGAATCCCCCCATGTTTCTGCAGGTGGGGCTGCAACAATATTGACTCAGGAATTCAGTTCATTTTATTAGGCTCATGTTCGTGTGTGTGTATGACGCACAGCAGCTGGAATCTGTTCTCATTTTTAAACAGCCATCACCCAGAAAGCTCTTCTCCTCCCTGCTTCAAATTCATCGTTTCAGTGCCAAAAACTAAAAAAATCCAAATTTAAGTTTCAGTGTCTCCATGGAAACTAGGGGTTTCACCTTTTTCTGGTTTGCCAGTATTGGTATTTAATTATAAACACGACTGCAGTATGAGAGAGGGTGAAATCACAGTGTTAAGCACTTTTGTTTTTGTTTATTTGTATTTTAGGGTGGGGATCAGAGCTGTGGTTTTGAAGTCCAGCAACATAGCAGCTTAGCTGTAAGCTGTCCAAACCAGGGACACATGCTGCCTAGAATGAGGTTTTTTTTTTTTTGTTTTTTTTTAGGCTGCAAATCTAGTGATAAGTGTGCAGTTTTATCCCAAAAAGTTCCTCAATGCCAAATTCAGAAAGACAATAGAGGGTGAGATCTTATCCTTAGACTCCTTAGAATTTATCTGAGACCTTAAATTGACCATGACCAAGTAATGGGAAACATTTTATTGGCTGTAATTGTTTTCATATTGCAGTTCAATCCCATCCCTGTGAGCATGAGCCTCCCCAAATTGAGATCAGACATAGAGCCAGCTGAAATGACTGCTTACGGGTGCAGCAGATGTATAATAAAGCCAAACTCAGGAAATGGTGCCCTGCTCTTACTGTCTGCAAGACGTTTATATAACAGGTGTGTTCAAGTGCACACCTGCATGTTTCCATTCAGATAAAAAGGGTAACAAATATAAAATGCTGGTGTCCTTGTGTTACATTTGGTGTCAAAAGTGTTTTCTGAGGTGTCCTAGTGTCAAAGATACACGCTCTATAAGAGAGATTGGATGCCAGCTGGGGTTCTTTGTTGCACTTCTCTCTGGATTGGTTTCCACGCCACAGATGTGCAACAAGAGCATTTTAATTAAAACTGCTACAAACAGAAAATTATCCAGACATCAAAATCATACATGACAACATGTATTATTAAAGTCCTTTTAGAAACAAGTTTCATTCCTGGCAGTCATGTTCATAACAACTCCAGGTAGTTATTTTGAGTCTACAAAGGGTTTCCAGCAGTGTATTAGGCTCAGCAGGACACCAGTTTCGTAGTTGACTTACTGCGGTGTTGACTTGCCATACTTAACCTACTGTTCCCATTAACAGTTTTATACCTTTAAGGAAAAGCTTGGAAAAAGGTGGTGCTTGGAAATAAACTTTTCAAAAGTTTCTTAATGGCCTCCTCTGGCATCTAAGTTGATGCTGAGCAACTCGAGTACAGGTTTGAGCTGTGCATGTTGGCCTTAAACTTGGGTTTTGGCTTAATAATTTTTTTGGTTTCTCCTCGAGATTTCAGCTGTGGATATTTTTTTGGAGTGTTTTATCTTTTTTATGTCAGCACTGTGGCATCACACCTTTTCTAAATGATATTTTGGAATAATGTTAGTTTCAAGAAAACCCAAGCACTTAAACCAATGAGCCATGGATGCTTTGTATTTTTAGCAACAGCATTTATATAGAGTTCTTCCTGTAAATTGTTGGGAATAACGAGTTTGAGATCTCATTTAGATCTCGGTGTTTGCCTGCAGCCAATGGATTCATCAGAGAATTGAAAGATGGGAACCAGGAGTATGGAATCGTTTACCTGCATGGTTGTGAATGGTGTCCATCTTATCCCGAGTACTGTGTGGTATCTCTGTTATCTTTAGACAGCAGCTCTGCTCAGTCTCAGCACAGCAGAGACACATCAGAGCCCAGGAGTGGTTTACGTGGAGGTCTGGTTAGTTTCCTTAGCACTTGATAACCTCCTACCCACCGTCCCCCACAAGTTTATCACACACACACACACACACACACACACACACACACACACACACACACACACACACACTGTAGCTACATTTATTTAGGGCAGATTTAAGAAGGCTCCGGAGGCCGTGCTGCTTTTACTTGGGAGAATAGTGAGAAAGAGATGTGAAAGGATGATAAGAAAGTGAGACATGATGATGTCAGTAGGAATGGGTACCCAAACCTGGTGTTAAATGGGTCCTGGTACATAAGTTATCTCTCGCATTTGATCTGACCACCTCTGTTACTGTTTAAGACTTGAATCTACGATGCATGCTTCCCTATTTACTTCTTGGTAGAGTTTTTCCCTGTGTTTGTCAGGGCGGGGCAACTTTGCCTCACCCTGGTCTTTGTGAGGAAGGTGGAGAGAATTGAGTGCTAAAAAGTGTGGTTGCACTTTACTAGAGTCGATGCTGACACTGCTTTTACAAGCAAAAAACCTGATGAAAACACGAGCAGTCTGTTGAAACGTTTGATGAAAGTCCATTACCATTAGGTGGAGAAAGGCAAAGTTTTTGACTGGCTAACTCATAGTTGTTCCATGTTGTGTTATACTAGCAGCCTGAAACCGTGCACACAAATTATATAAATTATTGGTTTTCATATGTATAATGTGAACGTGGGTTAATAATTAAGAGTAACTATATTAGCAAGCTGAGAGTTAGGGATGCATGTATTCAGTCAGGACTGGGCGATAAATAAATGTAATTACAAAAAAGATTTTCTTCCAAAGTTTATGAAAGTAATTGGTGGGGGAAAATAGTCCTTTTAATTTTTATTTTCATTTTGCATGAATTTCTGCTGTTTCTTATCATGCTGGAAAAATTATAAATGGTTTATGACGTTATGGACAACATCACCTGCTCCTCCGGAGCCAAGAGTTTCCACTGCATTCCACATCAATACAGATGATTTTTAGACAAATGATCTTTTTGCTGTTTTGTTGTTGTAGTTTTTTTTTTTTTTGTTTTTTTTTTAAGCAACCTTCAGGTTAGTGATCTCAGAAACTCTCCTGACACTGACTTGTTTTCTTTTCTTGGATTGTGTACCAGTGACCCTTGTATACAGAAAGTGGAAGTACTGTTTCATAACTTCTGCTGAGGGTGCACACTGAGTTAATGATGAGTATTAGAGAGACTGTAACATCCTGTACAACATGCTTCCAGTTTACTGTTTGACCTCAGGCAGCACTGGACAAACGTGTGCTCATCAAAAATCTTTTGCAAGGAGGAAGGTTTACAGGATTGTTTTGAACATGTTTTTTTAAAATTTGATTTTATTTCCTACTGTTGTGCCATTAAAATAATGAAATGTTTTAATAAAGTTTTAAATTCCTTCCTGTCACCTTATTTGCCAACAGACCAATATGGTTGGTCTGGACCGTCTTTCTAATAGTCCAGATTGTCCTGTTGTCCCTCTTTGAATACCGTCACTGCAGGGGGTTAACTTGTACTTATCCAAGCAGAATTAGGAATGAAGCATTTAAAAAAAAGAGCAAAGCCAAAGAGAAGATTTATGGATTTACTGAGCGGGCATGCTGAGGGTTGGTGTGTCCAAAGAGGGTGCAAGAGAGAGGGTGAGTGGCGTTAAATCAGGGAGCAGCCAAAAGAAGTAGTTATCAGACATCAGCTTCTTGCTTTAGGTCTGCAGTTCTAATGTGACTGTTTCTGAATATTACTTTAGGGTTATGAACATATTTTTGGTTTTATTCAAAGTGCTTACATACTGATATTCAAAGTTACAAAATTACTTGGCTAATACCCTGTGAAAATGTTGTTTCTTTTAAAAGGGTGAAGTATTTGCTGTATCATTTATTTATTTTTAGTCTTGTGCGGTAATGACACTACATTTGGCTTAAAGTTTAATCCACTGCTCCCACACATGAGACACGCACCAGGTGGGAGCTCTTTAAAAAAGAAAAAAAGCCGCAGTGTGAAGTAAACTCACTTACACATGCAAACAAAGACGTGACCTTCGAACTCTTCCCTTAGAGACCTTTGAACCTGAGCTGTTAGTCAGTTGGATTTGAAAATCCAGGTTATCTCTCACGCAGTATGGTTTCCCTCCACTGTCACTGTTAGTTGCACGCTCTCACACAGTTGAGCATGTGAGAGATTGTTTAGTAGAGAAATACTACAGCTTGCTGTGACTAAATTACTTTCAGTTTTCACTTCTAATAACGACATTGTGATTTTATCCAATACGAACACAAGGGGAGGAGGAGGATTTACTGCCACAGATACTTAAATAACAAAGTGATGACAAAAACATTTTTAGAGATTTTATAGAGATGAGCCTCCTTACATATTCTAAATATGTGTCAGTGTTTTTCACAACATATTAGGAATATTGCACATATGCAAACAAAGGGTTTGTTTGGGTTTTGTAGCAAGATGGTAATAAAGGAGGGAAAAAGTAGATATAGTCCAGGTGAGGTGTTGATGCCTATCAATGACCCTGTCCAGCTCTCATATAACGACAGTTATTCTTGAGTCTTTGTTGGACACAAACTTTCTCATGCCACCCTGGAGGAGCCAGACTACCCGTGCAACCTGAATGCTATCAGTAATGACAAGGACACTACCAAAAATCAAAACTAGAAACAACTGAAGTCTGACATAGCTCATCTGCTATTTGTGTGAGAATTGAAGGGGCTTAATAAATTGAAAATGTAAC
Source organism: Aulonocara stuartgranti (assembly GCF_965226115.1). Taxonomy (NCBI): domain Eukaryota; kingdom Metazoa; phylum Chordata; class Actinopteri; order Cichliformes; family Cichlidae; genus Aulonocara; species Aulonocara stuartgranti. The sequence goes on from NC_138951.1 coordinate 20,717,400, forward strand.
GGCTATCTATGGTATTGGCCTGCATTACACTCACTCTGTGTACGCGAGCATTCCCTGATGCTTGACACAGTGAAGAAAGGGAACTACACAGATGCACAAACTTCTGTAGTGCCACATATGGTCTAACATGCAGTAATTACATGGCATTAGTTAATTTGTGTACATAGAGCATATGTCGACCCAGCATATATAAACACGCTGACAGAACTAGTGGAACATCAAAGACTCCCCTAAACCTCAGCCGATTCCTCTCTGCCATCACTCGACTGGAAATGTGGGACTGCGTGCGTTTGACAGGCGGAGCGCAGCAGCTCTTATCCGGGCTGTTGTTTGTTGGTATACTGCTGCATTAGCATTTCTACTCAAACCATGTGCTGTCTGTGAAACATGGAAGAAAACAGAAAAAGCTGTTGGGGATTATTGGAGTGAAAGCTGCAGAAGCATAAACGGAGCCATTTGTTCCTGTTCTGCTCTTTTATTTGATATGTTTGAATTTTTTTTGCCTAAATTTTATTTGTTTATTCTAATATTTCCTGTAATCTGGTTTGATCCAAGACAATTGTCAACTGTGGAGGACAATAAAGTAACAGTAGTCCTGTGTCTAGGTATTGTCTCCTTTGCCTGCCCTTCTTTCCTTTTCTGTCCAAAAATAATATCAAAGATAATTTTTCCTCCATAAAATCACTAGATCATTATTTGAAACATTCCTCAGCCTCAAAGTCAGGGTCGCCAGGTTGTAGTAGCTGAAAAGATAAAAATAATTGCACATTTTATTATTTTAGCAAAGTAAGTGCTTGAAATAGGTCACAAAATTAAGTTTAGAGTTGATCTTAAAGAAGACTTGCCTACACACCGGATTAACGCTGCACTCATGTCAGGTCTATGAAGCTGGGAACTGATATTCACACAGCCACTGCGTGCCTTTTTGTTGCACGAGACAGGATGGCATTGAAAAAAAATATGGAAGAACATGCTGAACTGTTTTCACTTTAGTCCAGTTTTAGCTTTCCTGCAGAACAAGTGTGTTGGCATGGAGGTATATGAGTATTGACTATATACAGATTATCACCCAGCACTCAAACTGGAGACGGAGCTTTTAGCCTTACTAGTTGTTTTACTGTGTACACTGTTGGTTTTTAAACTATTAAAGTAAAGGGATTGTGAAAGCTGAGTGTGATTTACAAATTATTTAAATGTGTAGTTGTGTGCAGTTTGTAGATCAAAGCATTGATGGTTGGGGGGAGTAAGGTGCATAAACTTAATTGTAAACTGTTTGCAGCTGTGCCATTGTGCGAGTGCTGCTAGCCCAAATTCGCAGCCATGGCGCTACTGGATCGGGCTTGCGAGCAGTCCTTATTGCAAGTATTCAGGATGTTGGAGCGAAGGACAACATGAGGGCGCCTGCTCACTTGTTGCCCTGTATTTAAAATGTTCGACAGCTTGATTTCAAGAGTTTAATCAATGACTTTTTAATCAATTGACATAAAGAAATGCTTCTGACTTAGTAAGATGTTTTTTGTGTTATACACTGCAGGTATATAAACAAACAAAAAAAATTATAACTATAAGACTAAATATGAATTTATTGTAATTCATGGTTTAGTTATTGTGCGACCAAACATTGTATTTTGGAGGGACACATGAATTGTGTGCTCTATGTGCAGTAATATGTCCATGGTGCAAATTGAGCTGATGTTAGATGCTGCTGCTTTAGTCTCTTATGATTGGTTAGTTAATTAAATCCCCTCCCCCTTGGAAACTTGTGGAAATGAGTGGACGCAATGTCAGTACTGGTCCACAACTTTAAGATTATGACTTTCAGGAGTTTAGGGCTGGATTATTTAGGGGTGTAGATGGCTGAGATGAGACTTTGCAGGAATGCACCATCATCTGGAGGTGCACTGAACTTGAACTACACGTGGCTGCCCTTAACAGTTCCCAGTGGCCCCAGAAGGTGTCTGCCGTTGTACTGACCTGTGTGTTAATTATCCACCGCTCGCTCTAAGCTGGGCCTTGTTTGAACCTCAGTGTCTCCACGGTAACTGTAACCAACAGTTACGCAAGCTTGACAACGGCAGCCCTCGATGACCCACATTCCAGCAGTAAATCACAACGCGTGCACATTCCCGACTCCACCCTTGCCTATCGAAACTGTTCTCAGTGTTTCCACTCGACGGGGAAGGGGAGGCGGCGAGTTAGAACGAGGCGGGGAACGCTTTCACTTCTGTCGGCCTCTTTTTTTTTTTTTTTTTTCTTTCTATTTTCCTGTTTTTTCTATATGGAATAAAGTCCACAAACTGTGCAGAATTAGTGTAGTTGAATCTTTTGTTGGAAGTCTTTCTGCACACACTCCTCAGCCTCAGATTAAATGGTTGAATTTGTTTGTTTGCATCCCCTATTAGAAGCTGGCATGCGAGTTGTTTTGTTGGCATGCTGACAGAAAAGATATCTGCGGTCTAGGAGATCCACAGTGAAGACACAACATCTTTCCTGCCATAATAAAATGTAACAATTTCTTATGAAGTAAACCTCTCTCTCAGTGCTTACTCTGTACACTGAGAATATATATAACTGTCACTTCCTGACCAATGGGTTCTCTGAAAATGACATCACTATTCATGAAACGTTACTTGGACCATGGTGCTCGAGTAGTATCTGCATTTTGTTCCACAGGTTCATCCACTTGTCCTGGCATTCACCTTAAAGTGGCAACATTTAATGCTGCACTTAAGAAGGCGTGCATCCCCCCCCATGATGCCAGAAACCAATCAGCGTCTGTGAGAAACTATATATGGCTTTATGTGTTCATGGCTGCCTTCATCTTACTTGAATATCTTTCCACAAGTTTGTCTCTCGCTTTCAATTTGTTTTTGTCCCCTAGAGTGAGATACAATCACCTACTTTTTCAGAGTAATAGCAGCTACTAGCTATGCAATGTTGGCAAGCTCCTGAATACCTTAGATCTTTCTCTGGTGGCGGTTATGATGAAATATGAGGCAGATTTACTGCTGAGCCATAACATATGCATGTGTGTGCACAGGCTGCGAGCTACAGTTGCTGCGTCAGCACAGCGTTGCGTACATACATCAGGTTTTACACATTCTTGTTCTGTAGTACACTCTGTAGCAGATGAAGGAAATGTCTAAATGTAGGCAGTGGATTTGTACACATGTAGAGAAAATAGCCCTGGGTAGCTGTGTAACACAGGCTGTGTGTGTTCTGCAGAGGTTTCCTTAGACCTGCACAGTGTGCTGAGATAAAGTAGATAAGTAAGTTGGAACACATTAAATCAGTGTGCAGATCAGGAAGGTTATTGGAAATAACATTTGATACCAATTATATACAAATGACTTTAAGTACATATTTAAGATTTAATTCAAAGTAAACTGGAACTAATCGGTGTTGAACTGCTTGAAAGGGACCTATTACGCTCACTTATGACCTCAAATATACTTCACACGTATACGTAAAGTTTATCCGAAATGACACGCCTCATGGTTGTGATGTTTTCAGTATTTAATGTGATATTTGGACGGCAAACATTCATCTTGTCTATTTAATAACCGATGTCACTGAAGTAAGTTGTTGTGCTCAAAACTTGATGCATGTGGGCTGACAGTCCATATCGGTGAATAACTGATCAGCCTTCTTTTCCTGTCGTCGCACAACCTGCTGACACACTCGGCTCTCTGGATCTCAGCCAGCCTTGCATTTTTGCTCTCCCGCCACAGTCGAGGCTGCTGAACAGCCTCCTTAAGAGCGCCATCCTGCATTAATAATACGTCTGAGCTACTGTTTATGCCCTATTTTCTTTCAGTCTTCAATGTTAATATCCAAGCATTTGTTTATGCTCTGCATGTAAACGCAATTGTGTCGAATGTAAATGTTTGGTGTATTTTTGTAATTTGCGGCTTGTATAAACAGAATTAGTGACTCTCTTCCTGTGTTTTTTCTAAAAGGACCTGGAGTTCCATGGCGTGATGAGGTTCTACTTCCAGGACCGGGTCGCCGGTAACTTTGCTACCAAGTGCATCAGAGTCTCCAGCACAGCGACAACGCAGGATGTCATTGAAACGTTAGCAGAGAAGTTCAGACCAGACATGAGGATGCTGTCCTCACCAAAATACTCCTTGTACGAGGTCCATGTCAGTGGCGGTGAGTCCCACAGATTTCTGATGCAAGGAAAAGCGCGACAGACTTTACAGAATCCAATTAATTGTAAAAATGGAGAGTAGGAAATGGATGGCTCTCAGGTAAACTGGTCTTTCTGTGTCTGTGTTAGAAGAGCGTCAGCTGGACCTGGACGAGAAGCCTCTTGTTGTGCAGCTGAACTGGAACAAAGACGACAGAGAAGGACGCTTTGTCCTGAAGAATGAGAACGACATCCTGCCCAAGGTCAGCTGCTCTGACTGTTCGGTCCAAGTGTTCACTGTTAATCATTAGGCTTACTAGCGAGATGAATTATTCTTCCATTCATCCATAGCCTGTCAAGGAAAAACGAATCATTTTAAATCACTTTGTTCAGCTCTTCAAGATCACAAAGATACAAATGCGCATTGGAAAGGCACCAGCTGCCACTAGAATATAATCAGACTGTATATAAAAGATGGATGCTGCTTGGTTAATGAAGGGCTTTCAAGGAAGCCATCCAGGTATTTTGAGACCAGATGTGACGAGTGAGTGTCTGATTTGGCTTTAAAAACTGAAACGTGTGCTCACTGGCTAAGGACTTGTACTCAGCTTCATTTTCCAATAGGGAAGCTACTTCTATATGTGATACTGCCTTTAAATGGAACATAGTGTTTCCTACACATAGACTTTACTTCATTGAGCTGCTCGGGTATATTTAGCAACCCTCCTTAATCTTTTTCAAGTTTTAAATTTTTTGAATTTTCTTGGTATTTTTCATTTGCTCTCATGTTTTGTACCAGCTGGCTTCCTGCCAGGTTCCACTTATGGTCCTTAATATCTTTCAGCTGTTCCTTCAGGTTGTCTCTTCAAACTGTGATCTTTTCTATAGTTTTTATATCTTTATCCCACTAACCCTAACCAATTTTAATGATAATAAATGATGTATTTTTAATTTGTAATGTAATAAAAAATTAGAAAATGATGAAGCGTAAAAATCTGTGAAGTGTACAACTCAATTTTCGGCGACTCAATGTGCATAAAATTCCGCTCTACCAGCAACCTCAACCAGCCTCCCAAACGTTTTTGTGATTTAAAAGTGGAATGTATTATTGTTTACACGTACACTAATCAGTACTATTTGTGATAAGAGGTGGTGAGTATTTCACTGTAGGGAGTTACAGGACCACTCTGATCAGAACCTGGAGCAGGTGGAGGTGTAGTTTATGTCTTCCTGCTCACTGACGATGCAGAGCAAGACAGCAACTACCTGTCTTAATTTAACAGCCTGTGGGGAGCACTGCAGCGTGCCTATTTGACCTTGTAAGAGGTGCTCAGGTTTTAGTGGGTTTTAAAAGTCCCTTTGGGCCCTGAGTCAAATTTGGACATTTTGGCGTACTCGAATGTCACAAAGATGCTGAAGATTTTCTTCTTTTCCTTGCTCACTTTGCTCATGTGCCACTTATTCACCCACAAAGGAGTGCATCTATAGCAGTTTTATCACTCAGCCTCACTCTCTTGTTTTTCTAGAAGAGTCAGAGTAACGGGCCTGAGAAGGAGAAGGACGGCGTGATACAGAACTTCAAGAGGACTCTGTCCAAGAAGGAGAAGAAAAAGGAAAAGAAGAGGGAGAAGGAATTCGCCCGAATCCCTGATGGAGACGATCAGACACTGAGTCGCGAGGACGGGTAACGCACTCATTCATCTTACATCCTGACAGTCCTCAGAGATTCTTTTTCTTAATGCGAGGAAAAGCACAGAAAATGACAGAATAGTGATTTAAACTTTTGACCTTTCAGTTCCTTCATCTGACTCCTTTTTTTTTTTCTTCCCTGCGTTTCTTTTTCTGTCCCATTTATTCTTTGGTTTAGAGAAAATCTGGCAGCAGAGGTTTATAAAGACATGCCGGAGACCAGCTTTACCAGGACGATCTCCAACCCAGAGGTGGTGATGAAGAGAAGACGCCAGCAGAAACTGGAGAAACGCATGCAGGAGTTCATGAGCAGCGATGGGAGGCCAGACTCAGGTACTTCTTAGAATTTGCAAATATCTTGTTTACGAGTTTATTCAGACCCTTTTCTCCTAATCCCAACATGAGCTCGGATTACCAACTGTGCCTAGTCTCCTAGGTGTATTAGTTCAGGGGTGGGTAGAGGAAAAAAACAATAGGTATATAACAAACACATTCCTTCCCAATTAGATAGCCTGCACCTCATTTATGTTAAAATTAAAAAGCATATAGTGCCATTAGATCCAAAATGTAGACTAATTGAACACTGCTAAAGTGTTTTGTTTCACTTTTTTAATGATGAGACAAGAGACGGAGCTCAGAGGGCAGTACGGTATGTTTAATGATCCCATGTGTATTTAAGTTTTTGCTCACTGGAAATAAACTGAAGTCAGAACACATTGGCTCACGTGGGCAGTTTGCAGGTGGTATTACTTTAAAATAATGAGACCGTCAACATCAAAGGCTAATCTGATATATTGTTACAGTCATGTGGAAAAGAGAGCACAGGACTCTAGAGTCCACAGTCACAGCTTCCATAGGACTTAAGAGGGCAAGTAGCAGCCAAGTGCTGCTAATCAAATCGACAAATTCACTGATGATCAACAAGTATGAGCACCTCTGGTTTGGACTGTTCAGGTGTGTATTGCCACCAAATTCAATCCAGTGTCAGAGTAACTGCAAAACCCCCAGAATCTTAAATGTTAAAATTCATGATGGTATTTGTTGGAGTAAACAGTAAATTGACCTAAATATGAAAATCAGCTGTGAATACTGACTTTTTATGTCACAAACCGAAATGGCACAGCCAGAGAGGGACCCGGATTGGCTCTAAAACAAGTCTGAATGTCCTTGTATGGCTTAAAGGAAACCTGACGTGAACTCTGGAGATAATCTGCAGCGTGACCTGAACGTCGCAGTTCACTGTCGCTCCTTATCTGGTGTGGAAGGGCATGAGAAAGCAAGTTAAATTCTGTGAAAGCAGGTGTGCACATCTATTGGAGTGGTGTTTATATAACATGCGGATTAGCGGCCCACTTTTTGTTGTTAGTAAATTGTTTTCACTGCTCATCGCTAATTACTCACGCCCACATCAGCTGCTTCCCAGAAGTGCCATATGCCGTTGGAGCGTCTCACGCTGACATGTTTACGCACACAGACATACGTCGCGGACGTGCCGAATGAATGAAACAAACATGCTGACTGGTTCAGCGTGTGACTCAGGCATTACCTAATCACTCTGCCAGACAGACAGATGGACGAGTGAACCGGCTTTAAAAACGGCTCAAACCACTGTCCGCATGCACATACAGCCGGTGAGGCAGGACGGCCGGTGGTTAGACGGTGACGTTCTCCCGGCAGAAAGCACTATTTAAAAAAACAAACAAAACACCCTTATTTTATGTAATGAAAATCCTGTTTGCTCTGCTGAAGCCTTCTTTTGTGGCATTTACAAAGGTGATCATTTTCAGTTGACACGTCCCCGTTACATGGCTACATGTTCCACCAGATGAAAGTTGTTATAAGCATTACGTTATTGCTTTTCCCCAAACTCATCTAAAAGTGTACGCGAGAAAGTTTAACGTCCAGGTCAAGCAAGAAATGATAGACCGAGAACCGATGGTGACAGAAGTTTGTAAAGTGGGAGTCTGCTAGCACCATTACATTGGCTATATTAAATGCAGTCAAAAATGAAACTAAAGGTGAAAAACACCCAAGTTCACTGAAGTAAAACTAGAACTAGGTGTGAAACAGTATTTAGTGCTTTTGCATTCAGAACTAACACACTCCGTCTCTGCAGGGGGCACTTTGAGGATATACGCTGACAGTCTGAAGCCCAATATCCCGTATAAAACCATCCTCCTCTCCACGAGAGACACAGCTGACTTTGCTGTGGTGGAGGCTCTGGAGAAGTATGGACTAGAGAAGGAGAACCCCAAAGAGTACTGCATTGCTCGGGTAAGTTTTCTTAAAAATCTGTAAACCCATCTTGTCACCTTCTCACGCTCCCAGTAAACACATTCATCAACACCATAAAATCTGCTTTGTTCTCGCTAAAATTAAAATCGAGTTAAATTAGGTTTAGTTCCTCCAGCTGCAGCAAATTCCATCAAACCCACGTTAACAGTAACAGAGTTTGAGCTTTTGTCACAGTTTAATATGTGATTTTATTTTTGAGGACACTGCGTGATGTTCACAGCTCATATTTGATCTTCATGGTTAGAGGTGTAATGTTTCCAAAATCATGTTTCCGTTTTGCCAGACTAGCATACTTTAACAACTCCACATGGGACTCATCGTGAGATGGGACATTTGTATCGCCATTTCTGTTGTCGTCTGAGAATTGTTACACCGTTAATCCTGCTTCTCTGCACTATACAACCTTGACGCTCCGAGTTCAGTAATAAACACCTTTATCATCCTCCTGAGAGGCTGTGGAAAGTTAAGTTCACTGTCATTGCCACAAGGGTCACCACTGCTGTCAGTAAACATTGTAACAGCTTCCAATACGAGGAGCATGCTATATATCCCACCTTTAAGGCACATTTTAAACACATTTTCTCTTTTTTTGGTTCCTGTTTAAATGAAGATGACTAAAAGTTGGAAAAGAAAAATCCATGCCCACTTCACAGGAATGGCAGATTGAAAAGGAAAGCTTAAGGAATGCAGCTCAGTTACTTTCAGACTGAGTGCCACAGTAGCAGCAGATGCTCTATTATATCAGCGTGTGTGTGTGTGTGTGTGTTAGACTGTGACGGTGAACTTGGCTCACAGCCTGTCTCCTATCTGTCCTCTCAGCTTTTGCCAGTCGTATAAAACAACTGCCAATACACTGGAATATCCTCCAGACACACACACACACACACACACACACACACACACACACACACACACACACACACACACACACACACAGGGTTACTTTTAAAGGTACCTTTTCACTTTACAGTGTTGTTACTATCATGAAGTGATCTGTTACATTACAGGGCTATCTACTTAGAAAAGTAACTCATCAGCGTGCTTTGCTTTACCAAAACTGCACAGCCCTCATATGGTTACATTGTACAGAGGCTGTGTGATCTCATACAGAGTTGACATTGATAGCACATCGTAACCAGTAACAAGCTCACTAGTTTCCCTTTTCAGCTGAGCTAACTTGTTAGCTGTTGTGTGTTTGGAGCTTTTCCTTTGACTAGTGTTACTGCTGTGAGGTCTGGCCTGTTGAAAAGGTGTGTCCAGCACAGTTCAGCTAAACTCCCTGCACAGATCTCCAGTACTTCCTCAGTGACAGCTTGTTGTGTAAAAATTGCCTTAAGTAATTAACACATTTTTGACAGGACAGTGTGCAAAATGGAGTGATGTGTTTAGAGGCTGAGGCAGACTGACTCATCCTTGGGTCTGCATCGTTAAGTGTTGTTCGAGCACAGGCCAGTGTGGGAGTTTGGGACAGTCACTGACTGTGCCTAGTGCGAGTTCACCCTAAAGTGCAGGGTTCAGGAGGTCAGCAACAATGAGAAATGCCAGAAACTGGTAAACACTATCCACCCACTCGTCCTTTTTTTTTTTCCTTATCTGCATCATGGGAGCATTAATCTAAACACAGCTATCAAAAACTAACAACCACCACTGCCTCCAGCTCTTCTGGAGAGTTGAAAACTAGCTGTTGCGTCGTGTCTGTGTAGGTTCTCAGTCGTACAGGTCATGATAGTCTAAGGCGCTGAAAAAGAAGGCGACTGGATTAAGTTTTTTTTTGTTTTGTTTTTAATCTTTCATCCTGTGAAACAATCAAGAAACCTCTTGGATTAGAGGTGAAACATCTTCAAAAAACTTGAAGTCCAGTCACCTTCTTTTCAAGCTCTGTTTTGCATCCTGTGACTTCTCTGGAGACGTTGTCTTGTCAGATGTAGTTAAATGACCTCATCTTTGAGGCTTAAAGGAGCCTGAACCACATTACATCAGTCATTCTGTGTGTAAGGCGGGACTGAGATTACACAATATTGTTGTTTGTTGTAATGGTTAATGTGTCAGGTTAGAAGATTATAGAGTTGGAGACATGATGAGCTCCTCGTTGCTCCCCTATTGGCTTTTTAAATTTAAGTGATATCATCAGGATGGAAATGCTGGCTAGGGATTTCCAGTAAAAAAAACACAGTGGTGACGTTTATGATCCTGGTGATCTTCTTATTCATTGATTTTCACATTTCCTCCATCAGCTCATATTAGTCAAGGTCACTGAAGTTGAGGAAAACTCTTTTTTCCCCCTTTAACCTTTGTGCAATTATCAACCTACAAGGCTTTTGTAGGTTTAAATTGGACTTTTTGGAGGCGAGGACATGTGTAACCTGTAACCACCACCACAGTTAGTCTGTCTTTTCTGTCTTTTTCACAAAGTTATTTAGTAAATTCATTTGGGTTTTGTTGGTCTGGAATTTTATGCTCGACGAGTAGAAGGATGAACTGTTGGAACACATTTGTTCCATGTTGCAATCAGCTGATATTGTGTAGTAGGGCTGGGCGATATGACCCAAAATTCATATCTCGATATTTTTTAGCTGGATGGCGATATAAGATGTATATCTCGATATTTTTTTTTTTAAAGCCATAAGTTAAGAACAAAAAGAGTTCTTAGTCACACTGTGTCCCAGATGTCACACGGGCACTTTTATTTACATACAGCGTAGATGTACATGAATAAATTACTTAAAAATAAATTATCAGCATTTATTAAATAATCATGGTCCATAAATAAAAGAAAACAATGTTGTTTTTGTGCATAACAAAAAGCTCACAATTGTGCAGTCAAATTATAAACTAATAGACGCTGAGCATAATAACAAAGAGACAGATTTCACTGCTCACCACGTCTCTGAACAGGTGCCATTTGTGGTCCTTATACACACACAGTACGGTAATATTACGTTGAAGCACAGTACGTATCACTCCGCGAAGCTCCTCGGTAGCCGTAATCCTCCGACAATCCATCAAGCGGTGCAGCTCCGTAGCTTAGCAAAGTCATATTAAAACATTTTTTGACAGATTGCTGAGCGCTGTGTACCACATAAAATCGGTTCGCGGTCAATAAGCACAACCAGAATTCATACATAAGGCGCACTGTCGAGTTTTGAGAAAATGAAAGGATTTTAGGCCGTGCAGCTCCTCCGGGCTGCATGTCGTTAGCGCGGTTAGCTCGTTAGCGTGGTTAGCTCGCTAACACGTTGACGCCGTCCAGCCCCACGCACAGGACGATCCGCGGTAACTCGCTAACGGAGATTTTCCGCTTTCATCTTGTCATTGCCTGCAGGTGAAGCTATGGGGGAGGCGAGGCCGAGTAACGTTTCGTAGAGACAAAAGTGGACGAAAGAGAGGCAAACCTGCGGCTCCACAAGTATAATTATAACGTAACATAGACTATATCGATATAAACGATATTGTCACATCTTATATCGCGTATGAAAATATATCGATATTTTTAAAAAACTGGATATATCGCCCAGCCCTATTGTGTAGTCTGAATCCAGACAGCATTCAGTGGAAACAAAGTTTTACAGCCTGTATTTATGATCTTTTTCTTCTGGTACAACCCATAGCCACAGGTTATGGTAAGAGCATAGCCCTGCCAGTTAATTAAACCCTATGCCCCTTAGCTCACCAGAACTTAGCAGTACTGCAGATGCTGTAGAAGCCCACTTGTCGCTCTCCCACTTTCCATTGTTCCCCCACTTGTGAACATCATCCTAAGGTACTTGAGATGCTCCACTTGAGACAGTAGCGCTTCCTCAAAACAACCCATCTCTTACTGAATACCAGGGCCTCAGACTTGAGGGTCTAATTCATCCGCTAATGCATCTGCTCTCCACTGAGCTGCAAACTGAACCAGTACAAGCTGCAGGTCAGCACGCATTTTTAGACGGTGTGATGTGGAAAAACAGGATTAGTGGCTGACGTCTTTTCTTTATATTGTGTCTTGGAAAACTAGTTAATGGGGATTATGGACCATGTGGACATGGGAAAACAACCAATTTCTAAACTGCAACATCTGGAGATGTTATAACATGTTGTTTAATAAGTTCAATAATAAGCACAGCTGCATGAAATGTGAATAAACTTTGAATTGATTTGGTGTTTGTCTCCTTTTATTTGCAGCAAGATGATAAGTCGGGCAAGGAGGTGATTCTGGACGATAATGAGTGTCCACTGCAGATCTTCAGGGACTGGCCTGCTGATAGAGGTAAAAGACACACTCAGGCACTTGTCCCCTCGCTTCTTGGTCACTATTGCCCCCTGCTGCTGGTTTACTGAAATTACAGATTTTTTTTTTTAAAATGTTTATTTTAAATGTAATTTTTCTTTGACCATTGATCTTCTTACTGTATATTAACCTGTGGAATCTCTACTGCGTACAGGTAGTAAAATTTAGTCTTCCTCATTTTCAGGGGCATTAGTGTTCCAGTTGAAGAAGAGACCTCCGGACTACCAGGGGAGGAAGGGAAGGAAAGTGGATGACAAGGGCCTCAGAGGGAAGGACAGCTCGCTGCCTCCTGAGAAACTGCCTTATCTAGTGGAGTTGAGCCCAGGTAGGACCACAACACTATCATATGCGACCCTTCATCTTTGCTGTCAGTGTCGGTAGGCATTACAAGTGACAGCACCAGCGGAAGCAGCTTTTTTTTTATTTTATTTTTTTTATTTGTTGTTGTTGTAATGGCAAACAGTGACCAACAGGTTGCAGTGTAGCTGCATTAAAAAACACTCAGGTTTTGTCAAAGGTGAGTCTGTCTTCGTGTTCCCTGCCGAGGTGAATGAAGCACATTATAATGCGGCTACATTATTGCTCCCACATCTTCTCACCACTTTCAGCTGTGTTGTGGTTTCTGTTCCTGCCACTGCAGCATTTTGTCAGTGTGTAAAAACCACTGCGGGCGGTTAACGATCACTGAAAGCTGCAGAGAGCTCTTAAAAATAGCTGGAGATGTTGGCGCGTGCTACAGCTGCTTGACTTTCTTTTATCCCCCCATCAGAAAGAGCTGTAGCTTTTAATATGAATTAAAGTTTCCAAAACACACGAGTGCACTGTGAGAAGTCACAGAATAAAAAAGACTTGGACTTTAGATCTTCTCCTTTATGCTTGTTGCACTGAGGTTATACCTGCCTGAAGGGTTTCTAACATAAGATAATTCTTTATTGGGGAAACATCTGGCAGTTCTTGAGGTTAAAGTGTAAAGTTATCAGACAGAGATCGGTAAGAGTTATATGTAGGTGTTGTTAGAACAAAAATGTGTCTGTCCTCAGTCACAGCAGCTGAGATCACTCTTTTAGACCACTCATGTATAATGAATCTCTTCATCATCATTATTATTATTATTATTATTATTATTATTATTATTATTATTATTATTATTATTATTATTCTTCAAAGGGGGAAAACCTGTCCTAATCTTAACAGCCACATCAAAGTCTTTATCATATTTATTTATGATGAAGATGATTTAAAGAGCAAAAAGGTTAAACTTACTATGAAAAAGCTTCATTTGGTGAATTATAGGAAGTTTCTTACTGATGTAAGAGTATACAGGACAGAGACCACTCGTACTGTAAGAGGTAAGTTACAGTGGTGTAATAACAGCTGGAATGCAGTACATAAAACCCCAGATTATTTGTTTTGAGAGCCTTTCGAAGGGCATTTTGGAGAAACATACCCATGTCCTGTTAAATATGACACAACCCTAACAGCTTGTTTCCTGCTACTGATCCCTCTCTTTCTTTATTGGCCTTTTTGTCATTCTTCCTATCATGCCATTAACCTATCAGACCCGTTGGTGAACCCAATTCTTATTGGCACTTGAACTGGTTTGAACTGTGGTGCTGGAATGATATTGGCTCACCAGTGGGCCCTATCCAGGAATGTACTAACACGTCTACTTCATCTACTGTAAGGTTGACGGGTCACTGACTGTGGAAGATTGCCAGGATGGGAAATTGATTTGGTGGCTTGTCTAAATAACAGCTGCTTGGCAAAGTGTGTGTGTCTGTGTGAGGAGAGAGAGAGAGTGTGTGTGTTAATTAACTGGACTTAATCCACTTCTATTAAAGAAAACACTGAGGTTACCCTGTAGAAGGCTTAAGATAAAAAGAAATTTGTTGTAATTTTTTACTTTTAAATGACTTTCCAGTATTTAAGTGATGTCCGGGCTACTGAGGGAAGTCCTATAACCACAAGCATACCTCTCAGTGCGTTTTCTTCATAGATTGTATTTAAAATATGGACATAAGGGATGTCTCAGCCTCAAGCTGACAATTGTGTTACCATCTAAGCTTTATGAAGCCAGATATGACGAGCAGAGGGCAAAGCTGACTGTGGGGCGTAGGCGAGCCCCTATAAAGCATCACAATAGACGACTATTTGGGTGCTCTCCCCATTTTACAGCCTTTACGGCACCACCTGATTGAATGAACACCACTCTGTCTGCTCTTGGATTTTAAACTAAAACCAAAATTTGACACTTTAAAAAAGCAGACCATTAAGCTCAAGTTTGATCCTAAAAACACGTGAGGTGAGAAATAAACCACAAAGTCACCAAAAATAACACGTTTAAACAGATAAAGATGCTTTCACCTCAAAGTCAGGGCAGGCAACATAATGTCACCAAAATGCATACTTGTTTGGATCAGTGGTTAAACTGTTGGGAAGATCTTTTTTGTTATGACCTGTTTTAAGATACATACTCTGTAAACTAGAATTTACAATTTACTTGCAGTGTGCGTTGTCATCTACACACTGCTTTGTTTAATTCATTTAAAATTTGGACACTAAGACAAATGTAGACAGTGAGAGCCCTTTTAAAATATCGTGTGTGTGTGTGTGTTTGCCTGCTTTCCATGCAATTAACGGGTTAACAAGGTATTTTTTTTCCCTTCCTTGCTGCATTTTCACCCTCTGCTATTTGTCTGTTTTCTTTCCCACCTTCTTTATGGCATGGTGCGTATGCGTGTGTGTGTGTGTGTGTGTGTGTGTGCGTGTGTGGGGCCTGTGCATGTCTCCTCCTACCTCCATGCCTGCCTGCCTGCCTAGGGCGAGGGAATCACTATGCCTACTACGCCTATCGGCACCACGAAGGTAAAACTCTGCCGCACCTGTGTGTCTGTTGGTGGGGTCAACTCATTTGGCCAATAGTGGTCAAACAGCCCTGATACATGTTTTAGATGTGATTTAGGCACTAGTACTGAACAGAGGGGTTAGGAAAAAGTGATTTAAACAATTTATTTACATTTTACATGAGAGTTATTTAATACTTTCTGTATCGGCATTAAAAACAGTCAATAACAGCTTAAATACATTTTAGGATATAAAGTTTTGATAAGAAATAGGATTTAACATTATATCCAGCCAATCGCAGGGAAAACTGAGACCTTTTTGGAAGCATTTTTGCAGATTGACATTCATTTTATTTGAAGGGTACACGAAACTACTAAATCAATTTATTTCACCAGTTGCTAAAAGCTCACAAATGAACTGATAATAATCGAAGTGACGTTTCTAGTGAGTTACCTCATAACTGACTGAAAGACTGAAGAAGTCAAAACATGGGAATTATACTTCTGTGTTAAATCTACCTGTAAAATAGTCGTAACTGAAAATCTTTCTGAAATCCTGCACCATAATGTTCGATGTTACCTGAAGTCCACCTGCATAGAAATGTAACCACATGTCACTGCCAGTGCAGCCTGCACAGGTAAAACGGAATGCTAGAGGCTGCAACCATCACTGGCATCTATATTTCACACCAGAAGTCTAAATCGAGCATAATGCCACACTGTGAAAAATGGTGTCTGTAGACTGCAGTTGCAACCGTGTGACCTCATGATCTTGCAGCACTCAAAGATGACCATCAGCTGTGTCTTCAAAGTAGCTTTGATAAAATGGCAAAAAGATGGAGTCGGTCTGCTGTCACTGTTACTGCAAATTCAATGGTCATTAGGCAGCTATATACTGTTACTTTCAACCAAAACCTCATAGATGTGAAACATGAATTTAGGAATTATTCACAAATAGTGCCATAGTTGCAGCAGGATGTTGAATTTCACTGTTAAAGGATGGAGGAACCTTGATATTATGTAGGATTATAATATTGGGTCGATGTTAAAGAGCCATGATGCAGAGACGTTGTGTTCATTGTTGTGGACCAACTCTGACTGATTGCAACATGTTGGCAGTCTCTGTGTTAATAAATTAGATGCAAACCTGCTAATAATCAGGTTGCCTTTGCAAGGGGTTCTGTGCGGTCGCAATCAGGCATCTGGTTTCTGCAGCGCGTTCATTAAGCTGCCAAAAAGGAAGGAAATTAAACGCGTTTATCAGCCACCGTGTTTTTGTTTGGTTTTTCATCCTTTTAGTTGCAGACAGTTAGCCGTCATATATCTACTCGTGTCACTGAGCCATTAGAATGCCAAATAAATTAGATCCAAATATTCTAAAAAAACAAACTAATATGCAAGGGTGGCTCCTATTCAACTTAATTCAACAATCACGTAGATGAACATAATGTGTTAGCATCTAATCTCTAATTAATTAATTTCAAATTCAAAATAATGATGATAATGGCATCAGTCACAAAACAATGAATAACTGTTGCAATATGAAAAGTTATAAATGAATAAAATAGAGAGAGAAAGGGGAAAAAAATGACTGAGGGTCTAAAGAAAGTGAAAGTACGCCCTCGGCTCCTCGTGATTACCGTCCTTAAACCTTTAACTGGCACAGAATTGATGGAAAAAACAAAACCGAGTCGGTATAGCAGAACCTTCTAATCTACGGAGATCTGTTATATTAGCTACCTTTTGACTACAGTATTATTTTTAGAAGATGGTTATATGTGGGTTTTTTTCTGATACCCTTTCACCCCCCCCCCCCAACCCCCCACAGCAGCCAACATTTTATCCCTTTCCCTTCACTGAACTAATGCCCTGCTTTGCTTTTACTAAACCCCTACTTACTAATATCAATAACTGCACTGCAGCCCCACCAAAACCCCCACACTCTGTGCCACATTAGCAGTGCATAATGCACAGCTCTCCATATGTCACTATGTATTGACTCTGTACTGTAGTAATGCTGAATTGATTGACTGGGATTTCAGTCAATCAGTGTATGTGTATGTGTGAGTTTGTGTAGTGAACCTGTATGCCGTTTCTTTAAAATGTGATGTGAGTGCAGCCTTACCTGGTTTCTAAATCTGAACGTGTGTGTGTGTGTGTGTGTGTGTGTGTGTGTGTGTTCAGACGGCTCAGACTCTCGGGACAAACCCAAGCTGTATCGGCTTCAGCACAGCATCACTGAGGTCGGCTCAGACTGCACAGACGACGGCGCCATCCAGGTAAACACCCCATTAAAATACAAAAAATTCTAATACAGACTGTAGAATACTGCACTATATAAACTGCACATATTAATGCTAGAATTTTTCTCTTTTTAAAAAAAGTACTACATTGCAATTTTAAATTAAGATTTCTGTCTTTCTAAAGCTTTCAGTATTTGGGAAGAGCTCACATGCTGCCAAGTTTTGATGCCAGTGCATCCGAGCACTGATGCAAACCCTGTGGAGTTCCCTCACACTCAGTGTTCCCTTACACACACACACGGTGTTGAATTAACTGTGCAAACATCATGACGTTACTGCAGTTTAAAAAGCTGTCTTTAGATATGATTCAAATGAAAAGCAAAGAGGTGTAGCTGGTGGAGTGAGATGCTGACCAGTGGGGGTTTTTGACCATAAGGGCCATTAGGGCTGAACGATTATGGAAAATAATCTAATTGCGATTTTTTGCCCCAATATTGCGATGCGATATGCGATTATTTTTTAAGGTCTTTGTCTTCTGTATTATTAAACAAAGACAAGCAATACATCATATAGTATGGCCAATACTATATTACATTAATTTTAAACTGTTCTTTCCTGGAAGACAGACCTCTGTTATGATGACATGAGGTGATGCATGAATTGATGACTGACATTTTTATTTAACTTCTTCAATCACAACAGTATATTTGAACATACACAATAGTTTATTTTTAGCTTACAAACATCTGAGCATAAAGTGCTGACAAGGAACCCTGGTGTAAACATTAAAATGAAAGTCAGTACAATGTGCAGATTGCAGAAATATACATAAACAAAATCAGTGGCTTTACCACACTCAGTTTTTCGACATCTGTGAACTACTAGACAGTCATTAAATTAAAAAATAATATTAAATAAATAAAACTAATAAATAAAAAATACACACATCTTACTGATCTCTGCAGTCAGTAACATTACACATAAAGTGCAAACATAATAGCAATTGTATAAACACACACACAAACACGCCTTTAAAGTTTAAAGGCGTGAAATTGGACGGTCTAGTTCTGATTAGCGTCACCGCTGTCTCGGTGGAGCTTAATAAACTCGGCCGTCTGCTTCTTGCTATCTAAAATATAACCAGACACTGGTGTAAATTCTCGACTGTCTCATACTTCTGTTTAATAAGTTTTCTGTTTGACGTTTAGTCAGCTGTGTGAAAACCAAGGAGGAACCCACCCGGGGGATTAATAAAGTTTTATTTTATCTAATCTAATAACTTTAATCTCAGCCAAACCGATTTACTCACGAACAAACAAAACACTGAAAAAAGCCCAACAATAACATTTTTAGGTTGTCTAAGTGACTTATATATTACGTTTAACCCGAGCAGCGAAACTCCGCGGTGATCTGAAAATGATGTGCCGGGAGTTGTGCCGTTCTCGGCCGCATCAGTAACCCTCGAGCTCCCGGCTAGCTGTCGAGCTGGTGGGTAGCAGACGCCTCTGAAAACGTCGAAGCACTTTTGCAAATATGGGATATCTTGATAAACCGAGCAGATATTTGATGTTTACACAACTACTTTCTCGCCTGAAAATATGTTAAAAGTTTATTTTGTGACCCAGAAAGATTAGTATGAGTAATTTTAAAACTTAGTAGCGGCCGCCATTGCTGGAAACTGGAGTTTGGCTGGGCCGCGCTATGAATTCTGGGATATGGTAGTAATTTGGACAGCCTTCGGCGCGTCGCTGTGACGTAATCGGTCTACAAATGCGGCCTCAGGAGGATGCAGCCCATGAATTTGGACATGTCCAGAGTATAATCGCAGCCTTTGCGGTTAGAAAATTGCACTTGATCATGTCGCGATATTATCGCAAATGCGATATATCGTTCAGCCCTAAGGGCCATTACACTTGAGCAGCTGCAGCTAACTGTTGTTTGAAAGTCGATCAGGTGAAAATCCAGAGACAAGGTCAGCATCAGGCAGCTGATGATCATTCCAAGGTTAATTTATGATACTTTTACTTGGCCGTCCTGGCTCGAGTTAAACTAAACAGCAAGGGTGTTTAAGCTGATAGAGAGGGGAAACGGTGCACAGCTCTAATGGGAGCTTGAAGTCAAGTGAAACTGACTGCAGAAGAGTTATTTATTTATTTATTTTGCCAGAAGCCAGCCCGACTTACAGCTTAAAAGTGGAGTTTTAGCCTGATGCTGCTTATATAGCTGATATACTTGCTGTGTTTGTCTTCAGCTGCTTGGTCCGGGGATTCTGCCCCACCACTGCAACCTCATGCACAGCGAAGGCATGGTGACTGTGACGCCGCACGGCCCTGACGCAGACACATTTGTAGACGGGCAGCGCATTATCGAGACGACTGTGTTGCGTTCTGGCTCCACCATCCAGTTCGGTTCTGCCCACGTCTTCAAATTCGTGGACCCGATGTTCGACCAGGGAGGGAAGAGAGAACCGGCCATGCCGAGAGGCAGACACAAGTCTGGGTGAGGAATGGGAAAAGGGTTTGTGGGTGTCTGAATGCAAAGTTTTCACCTCAAACTTACGGACATCCATTCTTCTTACTATCCCTCCTTCTTCAACGTCTGTACACACAGTTTCCCGAAGCCTACCAACAGTAAAGAAAGAATAGGGTGTTATTGTAAATGAAGGGAGGGTGAGGTTTGGAGTTGGCAGGCGGAAGCAGAGATGAAGGGAAGGAAAAGTGGGAGGAGGGAGTCTGGGATGGGGAGAGCAGGGAAATGAGAGGAAGAGCGGAGGTCTGGGGTTACGGCAGGCAGGCTGCCCTCTAATCTGATCAACATGATGTTGGGTGTGGCCTCCTCCTCGCTGGAGTTTCACACACTAACGGGAGAAAGACAGAGGGCATACAAGATAAGAAGAGAAAGGAGAGTGTGAGAAAGTTAGGGATCAGTGAAGGAAAGGAGAAACAACTTAAAAGTCTTTAATGGACGACTAACACTGCAAGGAAGAGAGAAAGAAGGAAGTCTGTAAGTACCCAAAACACTAACTCACAACTGTGGGTGTGTTTCTGCATGAATTAGTTTCTACAAATGATTCAAGAAATTGTCCTTTATCTTTTGTAGCACTCTTTCATAAGCATGTGCTCAGTATTTTCTAAAGCTCACAAGGTCATGAACACATTTAAATTAGTTTTTTAACAATCTAGAGTGTAAAGTTTGCCTCTGTAAGCTTTGCCTTCAGATGAAATAAACCTTAAAATTATTTTGGAGTAAAATGAGCATAACATTTTTGCTTGGCTGAATTTAATCCACCAGCCTGGGAGTGTTTTTTTTTTTATGTGTTTAAGAGCTGGTTTGTTAGGTTTGAGCGCTTGCTGAGCAAACACAAAATTATACATCAGTGCAGCGTTTTAAAAGAGAGCTAATCCTGTATTTAGCTGTGGGCTGTGACTGCTTTCACAACATGTTCCTCAGAGGCTTTGACACAGGTTTGCATTCCAGTTAGAAACTCCCATCAGGTGATTTTGATTAGTAACCTCAGCTATAGAAGAAGACCTCAAAATTCATGTTTAATACGAAAATACAGCTCACAGTGCTCCACATGTCAGCAGCAAAATGTGACAATAAAATACTTCAGCTTAAAAAAAAGAAGACTCGGGATGAATGAAGTCCACAGACTGTATATATAAGATCAAAGTAGCCACTTGGTCTTTTATATACAGTCTTAATGTTGGTACTTTTGCTGCTCAAGAGTCATAAATCTCTTGCTCAGCCTGTCCCAAACAGCAATACATTATATTTGTCAGACATTTCCATTAAAAATGCTCTAAAGGGCTCCAGGAGCACAGGCATGGTTCAGATCAGCGCAGGTCAACTACAGCTGTCTATGTCTGCCGATTCAAATTCTGCCCTTAAGTTTAAGACTTGGTAGAGTCTCATTGGATGAGTTTTACCCAGTGTAGAGGTGTTATAAAGGGAGAATTTATCAATAGAAGCCAAAAATCTTTTTTTTTTTTTTTTACAGGCTTTAAATACATTTTTAATGTGTGTGTTTTTTTAATTTTTTAATTTTTTAATTTTTAAAGAGTTAAACATCGTGCATTAACATTTGTAATTTCTAGCTATAGGATATAGCATAAATCGCATAGTTCATTCTTACTATTGATGGTTTTAACGATAGGCAGCTGCATTTAGCCGGTTCTGCCTGTCCAGATACAAACATGAGGAAGATGAAATTAGCTTCCGGGTCATGGATATAGTGGATTTTTTGTAAGTTAAAGAGGTCCATATTTCCCCCAGGAGTTACAGAAAATGTGTGAATATTGACCTTAAATTGAGATTAAGCTTTTTTGGTATCACGAATGGCGAAAGGGAAAATTTTCCTCATTGCCCCAAAAGAAAACCCATTTTTATTTTTCTATATAAGCAAGAAGTACACCTGTATAATCAGATTTCTCAATGGTTCAAATAATACTTTGGTCATTTTATTAGATTTTTTGTTATTGATCAGCTCCTTTGGGAACTTTTTCAGTTGTCAGCTCAGTTGGAGGCATTGTGAAATGATGTTACGAGAAATGAGAACACTGAGGAGTTATATTAAGACCAGGGATCATTTTGTGCAGCTCAGAAAAGGAGAAGTTGTGGATGTGGATCTCTGTGGTTTTCTGGGCTGCTTTCCAGTGTCCTGCTGCACAAACATACCAGGATACCTAGCCACAGTCAAGCTGAGGACTCATCATAATGTTTAGGCCAATTACTGCAGTAGTTTGGCGAGGATTCTTTTTTGGCGTGGTTCAGATGATCTTGTAAGGGAATGAGTGTTTGATCCTTTGATAATCTGCTCCCTCTTAACTTCATCTGTATTCACTGTCAGTGAGTGAGAGAAAAACATGAATGAAACCAGCCAGAAGCCTTAAAAGGAACTTTAATCTGTATCATGTTTAATTTGAGATCATTTTAAATAAATCGTTATCAGATCCTTGTGCTGTAATCTCAGTACGCATGACACGGCAGATTCACATTTTAAACACTGTTTTTCATGTTTTATATCATGATAACAGCCTTTTTTGGTCTGCATGTTTGACTTGTTAGCAGCTGACAGAAGTGTGGCACAGATGCAGGATTACAATAGTACGCTTTCTAAACAGAGAAATGAGGCGAGTTGCAAGAAGACTGTTAGTGAGCGGGCGCAAGGTTAAGCAGCACTGTGGTGTGTTTGTTTTGAATTTTCTGTCAGAGTAGAGACTGCCAGAAAAGGCAGATGCTATTGCTGTGTGCTCATACTGCTATGACGCAATCTTGGTTCTCTTGAAGGTTTCTTCCTCTTAAAAGAGCGTTTTGTTTTTTCCTTCCCACTGTCATCAACTGCTTGTTTAAAAGGGATCATTTGATTGTTGGAGTTTTTCTGTACTATTGTAGGGTCTTTACCTTGCAAGATGAAGTGCCTTGAGGCGACTATATAAATAAAATTGAATTGAAAGTGACCATTTAAAATGATGGCGTCTTGGAAGACATGCAAGGATGGCAGGGTGAGATGGTGGGCCCAGCTGAGTTATCAAATAATAGCAGCCTTATTGGTTAGAAAGCTGCATCCACAGCCGGTATAAAGATGGACAAAGATTGAAAAATTACACCTTCATTCTTTTTAATGGCCAACAGGACTCAACTCCTCTGATTGCAGAGGGTTTCTGGTCGTATAGAAGTCTAAGTTGACTCTCACCTTCCTATCTCCAAGAACTCTGTAAACATTTTTTCATTACTTTAATGCATGAGGCCTTATTATTGTCAAACACTGAGTGCATTTTGTAAGTTATAGTCATCCTGAGGCTTTTCCAGGGTTATCCAGGATATGTGTGTGGTTTCACAGTCAGATCCACACCTCGTTCACCGCATCTGGTTTCAAAAAACTGATAGTGAAAACACTCATTTTGAGGCTTCATAAAACTAACAAACAGGTGGCATCACAGTGGCTCTTTCCAGCTATTGTACAGTACAGCTAAAACACACAGAAAGCCTTCTTTGGTGCTAATTAACAGACCAGAACTGAAGCACAAGCTTATTAAATGGTCTGCACTTTAAAACAGAGTTTGTGAAAGGGAAAGCCTATCTGTGGAGGCTAAAACATGCTTTTTAATGCAGTGACGTGGGAGCCTGTGGGGTTCGACTCGCATTTGAAGCCAGTCCCAGGTGGCTGTTAGAGGAATTGCAGTCTTTGGCACATCTACATAGTATTTATTTTCCAGCTGCGGAGGTTGTGGCTTTGAGCCTGATTCACATGACTGTCTGGTTTCTGAGATCACATGACACCTGTCATTGATTCCCACGCTGGGATTTGGGACCATCTTGTTAAAGATGTTAGAATCTGTTTTCAAAAGCTGAAAACGGCAGCATCAGAAAGATTTTAATATTTTATCTGTTTTTACTGGAGTTATGAGTTTGTTTGTAATGTACTTCATTTGATTAGAAATTTAGTTTAAGAAAGAAAAAAACAATCAGTCTACTTTCTCTGTCTATGTTGATGCTGGTAATGGTTTAACCTTGTTTGGCTGCTTTTGTTTATTGTGTGCGTGATGGAGATCTCCGTGTCAATGACATGAAGCACTGATGCTTTGTGTTTGTGCTGTGCTCTTTATTCAACATTGATGCCTTGCTGTCACGCGGGCTGTGAAAGCAGAAGCCTGTCTTTTTAAACCCGACTGCTGTCTCACACACACACACACACACACACACACACACACACACACACGACACGACATCCTGGCGTTGCTGTGAGTTAGGACTCGTGGCGTGGCTTCTCTATAACTAATTAGACTGTTATGTAAGAGTGTGCATGCATAAAGCGAGCTATCTGTGTGCAAATATCAGCGAGTATTTTACTGCCTCTCACGCCCATCGCTCTCCTCTGTGACGGTGAGTTAGATAAGCGAGCGTGTGTGTGTCTGGATTTAAGTCTGCGCTCTTGTCGACGTCAGTAATGAAAAGTCAGCTGTGGAGAGCGCAGTTCGTCATCTGAACCTCTGAATGTCTGTGTCTCCCCGCTGAAGCAGCGTACCAGAAACCACCTTCGACCTTCACGGAGACGTCCACAGTGGAGGAGCCCTGCCTACCAGCAAGGTAACACACACATGCACACAGACAGAAAAAGAAACACCCACTCATTTTCGTGTATATACTTTATTCCATTCAAAATTCTCTCTGCTCTGCTTTCTGCTCTCAAACACTTAAACACCATGCTGTTAATATTTTTATGTTTTATCTGTCTGAACTTTTATTAAGCAGACTGGCTGAAAGTCGGGCATCATCATATTTTTGTTTACTGCACTGCTTCTGTGGTGGATTCTCCTTTTAAAGTTGGTTTCAAATAATGACGTTAGTTTATGTTCAAGTCATCGCTGTTCAGGCTGCTCTAAACATGCCAATTTTGACAGTTTCTTTTCCCCCTGCTCTGTATGATGCCTTATCTCAACTATTGTCAACACAGGTGCACGGCTGTCACAGCGAGCACAGAAGCTCCACCCACCTACTATTTAAGCCTTATTTTTGCGAGGGGGAACAAAACTACTACAGTAACTAGTCGTGGTAGAAGAATTCACAGATTTAAAAATATGGAGCTAATCTTATTATGATAATTATGCACACCAGTGGTATTTATCAGTATCTTTCAAATTTCTTTGCAGTTAAATGTCATCTATAGAGTGACAAATCATGACACATCTTAAGGTGTTTTATTTTCAAAGGTAAAGACTATGCACATATTATAAATATTATAAAAACACAATGATTCCACAATCGTCCGTGAGAGAGCTGCTGATGACAAAAAGGAGAAAAATGACTCTCATGGGTTTTCCAAAAATAATTAAGTCTTTTGTTGATTATCGGTGTTGATTTGCAGATCTTCTTGAGTGCATTTCATCTAACATTTAACTCCAAAGAAGTTTAATTCAGATTATTTAAAAATCTGATCAAAGCCACAGATTAATTTTGTCATTTGATTATTGGTTTGACTAACTGCAAAAGCTCTGGAGAAGCAGCAAAACGTTTTTTAAATGTCAAACTCAATACAAAGAAACAAAAACTTGATGAAAAGTGGAAAAAGGGTTGTCATGTTGCTTTTGCTGTAGTAGTTCTGCCAATAAATCTGACCCAAGTCACCATTGTCGGCTTTCCCAGACAAAACTCCATGACACCATAACTTTGATTTGTTTCCCCACGCTGCATTTAAGCCTCGTAGGACTGTAGCCAGTATCTTTAAAATATAATAAGGGACAAATTTCCGTATGTTAAGTTGAATTGAAGCTTCTTTTTTTCTCTGTGTGTTTTCAGAGCTCAGGAAAGCTGGACATGGAGAGAGGAATGGTCAAACCCATGATCAGAGGAGAGCAGCAGGACAGCAGGTCAGACATGGTTTCCTCCAATACCCTGGATTCTCTTGATCCTCATGCTTATCCTTTTTCTCCCCTCTGTATGGATCTCCTCTCCTCATGGTTTGAATCTGTCTCATCAGGTCTCAGGATATTTCAGCAGACAGAACAGAGCTGACTCTTCCAGCCAGCATCGAGTTCAGAGACAACTGTGAGTGTTCGCGCATCACTTTCTGCCTCTTCATTCACCTCACTGTGTCAGTGACACAGTCAATAGCTGGAAACTATTGAACCCTTTCAGTTCCCGTCGTAACGTCCTGGACCGACAAACCTGACCTGATTGCGCTGGAAGTAGTGCTACTCAATAACGGTGTCATGGTTAATGCAGGCAGTTCAGAGGCTTTTCACGTTTTCTCTCACCTCGCCGACCTGCAGCGATGAAAGGCTGAAAGCCATTATAATCATTAAAATCCTATTTGACGTTGTGGCACAAAGTCAAGCACGTTCAGTGGTTTTTGCTCCTCGTTTCTGAGCCTGCTTGTGATATTCTTGAACAAGATCTGCGGGTGCAGCCGGGGTGAAGGCGACTCTCCATCACTGCTTTTTGAAGCCAATGTGGTTTTATTTGATTTATCAGAGTGTGATCTTCAGCATTGGAGGTCGACACCTCCAAATGTGAGACTGTGAAGTGCCCTCTCTGGGTTGAAAGGCAGATATCTCAGGATGTTTTTCGTCGTCTTGTAACAACGCCGCTGGAGGTTTTGGGGGCATGTTTATCTGGGAGGAGACCCTTGGGAACTACAATCAATTTATAATCACCAATTAACCCTTACCCCATGCATGTTTTTGAACTGTTGGTGGAAGCTGGAGTTCCCAGACAGAACCCATGCAGACACAGGGAGAACATGCAGGCTCCATACAGAACGGAAAAGACTGGATTCAAACCCAGGAACTTATTCCTGTGGAACTTTTTCTGTGAAGCTGGCAGGTTCAAGACCATTTCATGACTGGCCTCAAAGGGTTTTTATTGTTCTCTCGTGCACCTTGAACGGTGGAGAAGTTTGGTGCTGTGGTGCATGTATGAAAACTGCTACATCGGGGTGTTTCTGCCTTTACATGTCAGAGTACATTACAGAGATTAATATTAAGCTTCATGATTTCCATCTCTGCGTTTTTCTGAGCCGTGTTCGAGCTGTGCATTCCTGTTTAATAAAGTAATAAAATGAAAGTTCTCCTTTTTGTCTGCCGGTGTGGAGGGAACCTTAGAGCTGGACTGAGTTGTCCTAATCCCCGGCATTTAATTTTCTAATGTCTCTAGTGAATCCTTTATTAGATGATTTCAGAACTCTTTGTTGCTGTTGGATGTTAAATTCATGATAATTGAGTTCCAGACGGCAGTGCAACGTTTCGTTTCCCACGCTTTTTGTAGCCACGAACGCTTCGAGCCGTTTGCTTTGTCTTCCGTTTATTGACTCTTCTTCTGCTCCGGGCCCGAGTCTATCAGCGTGCACGCTCTGACAGTGCTACAGTATATTTGGCACCGTGTGTGAGATCATCTGTTTTCCAGGCAAAAGATGGTTTTTGGTCATAAAGTGGTGGAGACTCTCATACCCCACAGTCCTCAGGGAGCCTAACCATGTGCTGTAAGAGGCAGAAAAGGTGCAGTAGTCTCATCTTCAGGTTTTCATATGGAGTGTTGTAGCTGCTAAAGTGCAGCTGCCACTAGTTTGGCATCGAGTTAAAACCGAATGACTCTAAAGTGAGGCAGCTGGTTTCATTGGTGTTTTCAACATGACACGCATGTGCAGCCAATATCTGCACCGCCAAAGCGACTGATACAAACTGCTTCCCACAGCTCAGAGGCGGTGTGGGCCGACACTTCGAACATGCAGTTTGATTTATTGTGTGCAGTCATTTCTGCCTTTACATACAGTTTTTAATGAGAGATGATATATAAAACCTTTGCATTCATTAATTACTATTATCAGCTATAATGATGAGCTGTTATTCCATGAAATAATAAAAAAAAAAAATCAGCTATAGTGAAAGAGTTAAACAGGTGGAGATTGTTGTCAGAAGGGGCAGGAATAAATGAATGAAAGCCAAAATAGATGAATAAAAACATGAATGAATTGAATAGTAAACTAGAAGTCTAATAAACAAATGAATATTATTATTGTTATTGTTATTATTGTTATTGTTATATTAAAAAATAGACAATTCAGAAAAGTTAAGTTTTATTTATCAGTCAACACAGTGGGGAAAAGAAAAACGACTGATGAAAGCAAAACGAAACCAGATAAAAAAAGAATAAAATGAGAATCCATGAATGAATTCATCAATGAATGGCTGAGTGGGTTAAAACAAACAAACAAAAAAACAACAACTGGATGGATGGAAACAGAATAAATAACAGATGAATGAATAAAGCCAGGAACCAGTTGCTGAATGAACTGACAACACAAGGAGTATCTGAATGAAATGCTGAATGAAAACACAGGAAACAAATAAAACTCCTGCTTGCCTCTTTAACACATTTCCGGTGTTTTCTACTGTAGGACTACGATAAAGTGGCTGGAAGTAAAAATGCTCTGTAGTCATCAGTTCAGTTCTCCATTGTTTTGGTGTCTAAGAAGCCTTTAATTCATGTTTTCATAACCCAACTCACCCTTTCTGCGTCAGACTTCGTTGTCTCACCCATACACGTGACCATAACCACGAGTTTAGTTTGTGGGGGATTACTTAAGCTGCATGTTTATTAATTAATTATTAATTAATCACGTGAAATCTGTTACGTCCTCTGACAAACAGCGGCTGCCGCAAAGATTTTATCGAATGTATTCTCTCTGTGTCCATCCAGCTGAAGACACCTTCCTCTCTGCCATAATCAACTACACCAACAGCTCCACGGTTCACTTCAAACTCTCGCCCACGTACGTCCTGTACATGGCCTGCCGCTACGTCTTGTCGCCCACCTACCGGCCCGACATGTCGCCGTCAGAGAGGACGCACAAGGTCATCGCCATCGTCAACAAGATGGTGAGCATGATGGAAGGAGTCATCCAGGTCAGTAATGCGTCTTTTAAAAGTCTTTTCACTGTAATTTTTAAAAGCAGTCGAATCAAATCATCGATTAATTTGCACGTTATCTCGTTCTCATGCTCCTCCTGCTTTTGTCGAATATTAGGTGACGCTCAGCGGTGTTCTTACAAAACTACATTTGTAGTTGTTGTAAGCTGTGTGTGTGTGTGTGTGTGTGTGTGTGTGTGTGTGTGTGTCTGTGTTTGTGTCTAGCAGCTTTTCTCCACAGTTGTGCTTTCGATTCTGTTTGTCCATCACTCAGTGTTACGCTCGAGATGTGAAGCCTGTTGTGACTCAACATGGAGCTACTGTTACTTAAAATGTCAAGTTTGATGCCGGTCTTATAGCCGTTTTTTGTAGGGGAGGGAGGCGGTGTCAAAACAGTAATTTTTAAAGACTTTTTCGAGATCTCCTCCTCTAAATAAAACTACATAGAGGTATCTGTGTTCAATATTGCGTTAAGACAAACATCTGCAAGAAGTTTTAATAAACATGCTAAAAATGCCTGGTTTTAATTGAAACAGTCTGTATGGAAATATGAAAAAGGATTAAGACTTTCACCATCTGTTGAAACTTTTTGTTAACTCTGGGCCACGTTAAAAACAGCCAGAAATTCTTTCTCGTTTTCCCAGCAACTTCAGTACCTCATATTTAAGCGGTTTTTAAACCAATTTTGATACTCCAAGTTTCACAAGCGTCATATCGCAATGTGGGATAGATAGCTGGGCACAAGTTATAGATTATGAAATCTTTTTACCTATACTTTGATGGCAAGCTCATCTTCTAGTTGCGATCCCTTCACAGAAAAGAAATCCGTGTTCAAATGTTCTGTAAATTGATTTAGACACATCACATCGATCAGTTTCATGTCCTAAACAGGTGTGGGGAACTTCAGGCCTCAAGGGCCGGTGTCCTGCAGGTTTTAGATGTGTCCTTGATCCAACACAGCTGATCTAAATGGCTAAATTACCTCCTCAACATGTCTTGAAGTTCTCCAGAGGCCTGGTAATGATTGATTCAGGTGTGCTGACCCAGGGTGAGATCTAAATGCTGCAGGACACCGGCCCTCGAGGCCTGGTGTATACTCTATAAAATATTTATAGCATGAAGTTAAGATTTTGCATTGCTTTAACTAAAGTTACTGTACAAAATAAAAGATAAAAGTGATCCTTGCTGGGTTAGGTGGGAGCACGATGCCACATATGAAGCAGAGGATCTTAGGAGGGGAAAAGTAAACACATAAACACCTACATGTTTCTTTTAAAGCCTCCAGCTTCCAGTAAAGCCATTACTGCTTTTATTTGTTTAGCCTGCAGCAAGCTATTCATTGTCTTTGGCATGCAGAAAAGTTCTAAAACACAAGCACAGACTCACAAATGCACACACAAGACTGTAAGACTATTTCAGTCTGTGTAGTAGGAGTTCAGCTTGATAGAGTTTCAGGAAAACTATCTTTAGCTACAGACTGAGAGATGTGGGAAGCTTGCTTATAAACTGCGTGTGTGTGTGTGTGTGTGTGTGCGTGCACGCGCGCATTTTCAGTTATCATCTGAACATTAATCATTGCATACGAGACACTAATCCAGCAGATCAGGATATTTTTGGAGCATCTCTTTGGGATGTTCCTCGCCAATAACAGTGCTCGCACTCTCTAATATTTAATCCTTGTTAGAGTGCGGTTACAATAGTGTGCTTCAAACATTTTATGCAGCTTTTAGTTGTAAAATATAAAACATTGTATACCTCGTTCACTTTTGCAGTGTTTTCTTTAACATTTTTTCTTTTCCAGCTGACCTCCATCACTTCACTTTTTTGAGGATGGCTTTACATTGTAAACCATAATCATCGTGTGTGTCAAAGTGTATCTGTGTGTCACATAGCTGTCCATACTGTAGCCGTTGACGTGTTTTCTCTCTGTCCTGTGAACGTGTCCTCTTCCTCCTCCTCCTCCTCCTCTTCCTCTTCCTTCCATCCAGGAGATTGCTGAAGGGGATCAGGTAGGATAGCACATCATGATACGGCTGCTAAAGACTCGTCTACCTCTCTCTCCCTGGCTCTGATGCTCTCTCTTTGTCTCATTTTCTTGGGGTGGGTGATGTGGGTAATATTAATTGTGCAGTGCACCTTATATTCTGTACTCGCTACTGTTAATGTGAGCTGCACAGATTAGCAATGCCAAGAGCTTTGCAACTCAATACTTTTACTGTATTATCCACAGTTTTCAGAGCTGTTTTTAAGGAACATATTGCAGAGGAAATAAAACAGTCGATCACGTTTGCCATGGTGACAAAATACTACTGGATTATAGTATTGTTCTCAGTGTAGGTTGATTTATTACTCCCAATAGCAACAGAAAAAATGGTTGTTGTTGTTGTTGTTGTTGTTATTATTATTATTATTATTATTATTATTATTATTATAATAATGTTAGTATTACATTGTAACTATTAAGTAAAGAAAGATAAATAAATACTTCTGTGTTGAATCGACATAAAGCCTGTTTAAGTGACCGACTCGTGGTCGGCGTTCGTATGTGTGCATGGTGTGTCTCCGTTCTTGTGCAGTCACTCCCAAAACACTAGTTATGGGTGTTTTGATGTTTTTCAAACCTATTCACTGGATTTGAAAATGGAAATAGCAAAAAATGCATTATTGTAGTCATTTTTATTTAGTTTAGACTTTTTGCTGTTAATTTTCAGGCAGTTTCTGTAGTGAGGTTTTCTTGTTTCAGTTTCATTTTATTTAAAAATATTTTGTTTTAGTTTAATTTTATTAATTTAAGAGTTCGTTTTTGGCTTTTTAGTTATTATTATGAGATTTATATCAGCGGTAAAGTACAGGTATTTCAGGTATTTAAAAAAAAAAAGAAGAAAAAAAAGAAGCCAAACTTTTGGAAAGCGGTTGACTCAGTCTTATAGACAAACAATACAAAAACTAAGCAAATTTCTTGCTATCATTTTTTCCTAGTTTGTTTTTCCCCAGGTCTGTTTATAATTTTTATTTTAGTTAATTACATTTTGGTCACACCTATTTTTAGTTAACTTTAATAACCATGGAGGAGAGTCACAGTCGTTGCGAGCTGCATCAACGTGATGCGTAGTTGTATTTCTAGTGAGGTGCACATCAGGTTGCGGTTTATGGTTACCTACACCATATCTCTAACATTGTTAGTTTTGCGTCAGAGTTTGTCTCGTTGTGCACCTCTGGACTGCTTTAGGACAGCTTCTGTTTTTCAGATTGTTGTTCATGTCACAAAGTTGGAGACAGTGAGCTGCAGTCAACATACATTTTTCTGTTATGCATCACTGTAGGTGGTTCAGTAATCTCATTCTATGTACTAAGGAAACAAATAAGTTGTTATTGCATTGCAAAGCTTCCTCTACGTGCATGATGGGTCTTTTTTTTTGCGCTGTGCTACTGCCAGCTGATTTCAGTCTGCGTGCAGTGAGTGGAAATGTGAACATTAACGTTATTGCATGAAGGGGCATGGACACGATGGTTAAATGCTCAGCTCGGTGATGATCCTTAGCTTGAAAGTTGTTTGTTTGGTGTTCGTGGTCGAAGCGAGACTTCCACAGAGTGATGATCAGGATAACAGTGCGCATGGATTTGAAGATCTTTTTGATCGAAGCTCGTATGTTAAATTATTTCTTTACCTGAAACCTCGACTCCAGACCAACTGGGTAAAAAAAAAAAAAAAAAAAGCCAACACATTTTAATTAAGGCGAATCAGATAACATTTAAGCACTGGTGACGTAAAATCACATCACCAACCTCATCAACCCCTCGGCTTTCCTCTATTAATCTCTGCCCCCACTTCTCTCTCCCTGTCCTACTTTCTTCTTCTCTCTCTATGCTTTGTTTCTTTTTGACCAGCCCTTCATTGTTGCTGCTGCTTCTTTTTCTCCATTCTAACAGAGATGATGTAAAATACCGCCGTAATAATGCATCCTACCCCACAGCTGGAAAACTAAGCAACAACAGCAACATCAACTTGACTAATTCCATTCAGCTTCCTGGACCTGCCTGGTACTAAAAAAACAAACACACCAAAGAAAAAAAACAAAACAAAAACAGAACAAAAACCAAAGCATCCACTTCTCTCCATCATTGCTCAGTCTTTAACTCTGGCATCCATTTTTTTGTTTTGTTTTTTTGTTGTGACCTCACATCTTGCTTCTTCTACTCGACGGTGTGGATGAGAGACAAGTCGCGTCCCTCTGACCTGCTCCACCTCGTCTGCTTCATTTGTCTGTTTGGATGTTCATTTAACGTGTTCAGCCATCCATCTGTGTTTCATTGTGGATGCACTTGGCTCCATCTCTCATTGTCTGGCTGTTCTGAATGAAGGGTTATTATTGTTATTATTATTATTATTATTATTGATATTATTATTATTTTCTTTTCTTTGTTCTGTTTTCATTTGTTTTTCAAAGGTGGGGATAGATGAATGCAAGGGACCAAGCTTTGCACAATCCTCTCTCTCTCTGAGCGGTGGGGATTTTAACCAATCAGCTCCTCAGACATCGAGCTTCGTCATGATTTAAACTGTGAACTAAGACGGCCGGTGTCTGTCGATCTGATGAATGGGAGAGAAAAGGAGAGGTCACTCTTGTGTAAAACAAAACTATCACAGAGCTCACAACACTTTGTTTGTGTTCACCGATCTGAAAGTGATGACCACTCTTCTTCTCGACACCCGGTTGGCTTAGAGGGAGGGGTGGGCGAGGCATGAGTCTATCCCTTAAAGTAACAGCTGCTCCTTCTTGCTGTCACTCAAACAGAAACCCCTCTGTCCTCCTCCCTTCTTTTTTTTAATTTTTAACTTTTTTTGTTTTTTTACCCTTGAGTCTTCCCTGGACACTTCTACTCTAACAACTTCTACCATGTTTTTCTTCTTTGTGTGTGGTTGTGATTGGTGCATTACAGAAGCAGAAGAACATCGCGGGAGCACTGGCTTTCTGGATGGCCAATGCGTCCGAGCTGCTCAATTTCATCAAACAGGACCGAGACCTGAGTCGCATTACGCTGGACGCCCAGGACATCCTCGCCCATCTGGTCCAGATGGCCTTCAAGTCAGTTTGTGTTTGTGGATGTGGGTGTGGGTGTAGATAATAAACTGTGAACAAAGATATAGCCATTGTGATGATGCAGACAGGTTAATGCCTTCCCTTTGCGAAGCATCAGTGTTTTCGTCTTTGTGACTCTTAACAGAAACTGCAGTTTACAAAATGTTGATTATTAATTCAATAAGAGATCAAATAAATACCCGTAAACTCACCACAAAAGTGTTTCCTAGGGTCACAGGGGGAGGAAGCTGTTATCTTTTCTAGCTGCAGGAGTCGCCCACTGCTGGCCATTAGAAGGAATGCAGGTTAATGGGGTTGATCCAAGTGAGCAGTGCATTACTTTGTCCTAAAAACAAATGAGTGCATCCAGTTAATAATGTTGCCCCAGTCAAAATGAATGAGAGGTGATGATGATGTTGGTGGACTTAAATTTAAGATAAGATAAGATAAGAGAGAACTTTATTAATCCCTCGGGTGGGTTCCTCTGGGAAATTCGATTTCCAAAAAAGCACAGCACCGACAGAAGTTACAGAGTTACAGAATATATATATATATATATATATATATATATATATATATATATATATATATATATATATATATATATATATATATATATATATTTTTTTTTTTTTTTACACATTTATACATGTGAAATAAGCAGAGCGAGAATCTACCTCAAATTTTAGTTCAGTTTTATTAATATAGCACCAAAAGAAAACAGTCACCTCAAGGGGCTTTATATTATAAAGACAAGACCCACGATCATAGAGAGAAACCCCAACGATCATACAACCCCCTGTGAGCATGCGCTGTCTTTTATATGCAGTCCAAAGTGTCCATCCAATAATGTAATGAAATCCTTATTAAAGTAACTTGTTAGTATAAAATGGGTGATAAGAAACATAGGCTTGCAATTCTTTCTGTATAAATGACATTCGCTGGCAGTTAGCAGTAATTTAAACTTCTCACTTGGTTTAGAAGCATTATGGAAAATATATGAACACACTGATAACCCACATTAAAGTTTCTGAAAGCATCTGAAAGTGTAAAATACGTTCAGATGGTGACCTTTGATGTGAACAGTGTTGAATGACGTTGCAACAAGCTGTATCGTGTTGCTGCAGGTACCTGGTCCACTGTCTCCAGGCCGATCTGAACAACTACATGCCTGCCTTCCTCGATGACCCTGAGGAGCATAATCCACAGAGACCAAAGATCGGTAATGTGCAAACACACAACCACAGGAAGCAACCAAGACTGCTCATGACTAACAGCAACAATTCTGAATTAATTTAGGTGATTAGCCCTTTAAAATGAAGACATGTTAATCGTATGTCATTATAGGTTTTGCCGGAGTTTTCACCGTTTTATGTTAAGATGATTCCACACTCACAGGTTGCACACATCTAGAAATTGTTAGCATTAATTTTCTCAGGTTCCTTTGGACCTTGTGAGACTGGAAAGAATATATTAGAAAATCTGAACAAAGTATTTTTTTTATTTCCTAATGGTCTCTCAGGTGTCTTGTTTTGTTTTTTTGTTTTTTTAAAAACATGCTTTGGACCTGTCTCTCTGATTTGGGATCTACTTTTCTGCAGAGTCAGTAGCTGCAGTGCCACCTTAAACTCGAAGAATTTTATTTTTTATCAAAACTCTCTGAAGTCAAGAATTTACACAAACATGGAGCCCAAGATTTTTCAGCAGACTCCAGAAACTCGGAGGAAAGCCCAAATTGAACTCTGTAGCTATCGTTGTTCACTGTATTTGTTTGCGTACAGGCCTGGTTTTAATAACCTGATCATACAGCTCCTGGAAACTGTCCATATACTTAACTCACATTTCATGTAGAGGATCATTGCGGGTTGAAAAGCCCACAGTTTTCAAGTCAGACAGTGTTGCATCAGGTGAGGAGTGAAACCAGGAGGCGCTTGTCTTTTTTCTGAGGATATTGTACATATGTACTGAAAGTTTTCTTCCAAAAAAACACAACCTTCAATCACAAACTCCTCCACTTGGCTTCCTGTCAGTTTATTAAGATAATTATAATCCAGCTGGAAGATTGTATTTTTTTTTTTTAACACTGGAAGAAGTGCGCCTATCACAGAAGCAAAAGTACAAGGGCATGTAACCGGATTTCTACTGAGTGATCTCAAAAAACAAGCCTCACACGGCTCAGAATGACCTTGAACAGGATATAAGACTTAGAGGGGAAGATTTTTTCTCACGTCCCGGTTTCTCTTTTCAGAGGACGTCCTGCACACACTGACGGGGGCGATGTCGTTACTGCGGCGGTGTCGGGTCAACGCCGCTCTCACCATCCAGCTCTTCTCGCAGCTCTTCCACTTCATCAACATGTGGCTGTTCAACAAGCTGGTGACAGATACCGGCTCGGGGCTGTGCTGTCACTACTGGGGCGCCATCCTCCGGCAGCAGCTGAGCCACATCGAGGCCTGGGCTGAGAAGCAGGGTCTGGAGCTCGCTGCTGACTGCCACCTCAGCCGAATCGTACAGGTAAGATGGTAAACAGTAAGAGTCTGTGCAGGGGTGTGAGCAGATGGTCGCTAAAACAGGTTTTAGAGGCATTTTCCTCAGTTGTGTCAGTCACACTAATTGGTTTGTTGCATCTTTTTAAAATATCTCCATTTTAATTTTTTCTTATTACTATAAAGGGTTTTGAAAAGATAAAAAAAGAATATGTTCGACTGATTTACTTGTTGGTTGTGTCCCATTTTCTGTTTTTAGGGAATTACGCAGACCTGTAAAAGTACTATTACAGAGTAGCTCCTGTGGAAGAGTAAGAGGGTCTTGAAGTGACAACTCCCAGAAAGTTGATTCTGTTTATCTCAACTTTGCTTTTTCAGTCACAGAAATGTTTTGTTACTCATTCAAGTGACGACTACTGTCTCAGGTGACCGCAGGTTTCCCAAGTCTAATAAATGGTACATTTGCATAATGATTGAAACCAGCACAACTGACTAACAATGGGCCATTTTTTGCTATGACATCAGGGATTCCAAAAAAAGTGGGTAGTGATGTTACTGCAGCAAGAAGTCAGAAGGAAGCCATTTGTAATTTAAAAAAAAGAAGAAGAAACTGAACTGAAAAACATCTCAATGTGATTTTAAAAATAACAGGTTTTCCTTCAGTTTCTGGCCTATTCTTGACCCTGAACTGTGGTCTATTTAATCAGAGAGCACAAATATGGCCATCAGCTAAAGCTGTTAATGTGATCAAAATTAAGATTAAAATGAGTCAGTGAATCCACATGGAAGGAATCATTTCCTTTTGTGCGGTGTGCAGTTGGGATTGAAGGTTTGGGTGGGCTGCAGAAGGTTTTCAGGATCTCTAAATTGGCTGCGGCAGTCTGAAGTTTGGGAGTAGATGTTTACTACACTGCAGCAATTCAGAGAGAAAATGAAGAGGCTGAAACAAGAAATTAAGAGACCACAACAAGACATGGAGTTGGACTACCAACCGCTGACTGGCTATTACATCACTACAATCCCTTTTAGCAGCATGAATGCAACCAGGAAAAAATGCTTTGAAGCTTTGCAGTTTCTGGAGGATCTCTTCTTGCCCAGAAGGAATATAATCCTCTGTTATAGTAAACCTGAAATGAAAAATCGTAAAGAGGCAAACACTCCAAACCCCCGCTCAGGTGCTTCTCTGGGACTCTGCTTTATCAGCTTCGACTGACTCTGGCAAAACAAGCAAACAACTCAACAGCTGTCATCAGATTCTTATTACTGTCTCACAACACTCGCCTCGCCTACAGTCAGCCAGTCAACACAACCGCGGAAGTCTCTCATTTCGTGTGCTTGCAGATAACGTTGCGACCACGTGTGGCCACTCTGTTTACATTCAAAACAATAAGATGTGTTTGATTTACAACATGTGTGTTTGTGTCCCCTTCCAGGCCACCACCCTGCTGACCATGGATAAATACTCCATGCAGGATGTGCAGACCATCAATAACACTTGCTTCAAGCTCAACTCCCTGCAGCTTCACGCCCTCATGACCAACTACCACTGTGCCCCCGATGAGCCGTACATCCCACCTGTAAGATAAACGGCGTCTTTAAACATGTGCAGCGTTTTTATTGGATTAAATTAGATGAAACTGGAGTTATTCAAGTCAAACTGATTTTTAGAAACTTCTGCTGGTTTCTGTGTGTTTAGGAGCTGATAGACCACGTGGTGGCAGTGGCGGAAAACACAGCAGATGAGCTGGCGAGGAGTGACGGCAGAGAGGTTCAGCTCGAGGAGGATCCAGACCTCCAGCTGCCCTTTCTCCTTCCTGAGGACGGCTACTCCTGCGACGTGGTGCGCAGCCTCCCCAATGGCCTGCAGGACTTCCTGGAGCCTCTCCTGCAAAGAGGTAGAAAGTCAAACTATATGTGAATAAGGAATGAAGTCATATTGGAAATATATGAATGAAAGCCTTCAAATAGGTTTATGTTTTATGAGAATGTAAATGACTTTGGTTGAATATGAGCAGATAATTTTTCCCAGGGTTTTTAATTTGTTTTTATTGTCATTGTTTTAAATAAAACCCTGTATACCTAAAGGAAATCAAACATTCATTGAATTATGTTTCATAACTGTGTGTTAGTTCTGCTATTCTGAGTTTTATACCTCCTGTTTTTAAAGCTATGAGACGTACAACGAGTTTAAAGATGTTATGTTGGGATTTAAGCATCTTAAAATAAAGCAGACCAAACAAAAAGCATCAGTAGCTGCTGCTTTAAAATAAGTTTGGTTGCTTTATATGCTGTATTGCTACACTCGACAATTAACGTTTTCTTATTGTCATGATTTCAGAAAAGCTGCTCTGAAACAAAGGTTATGATCACTCTACTATCAGTGACATTATTTCTGTGTGCGTCTGTTTCCTCTGGTAGGTTTTTGTAGGTTAACGCCACATCCACGTTCGCCCGGCACCTGGACCGTCCACTTCGAAGGAGCTGACTGCGACAGCCACTTCTCCGCTGCTGACAACTCTGAAATGGTACGACGTCGACGTTCAGTCACTCTCTCGCCACACTGTGCGTGCGTTTATTTATAGAGTTGTGTGTCAGTGCAGTGGGGCATCCTGGGTAAATTCGGTGCCACAGAGGAGACTTTGCAGGTTTAGTAATGCTGAGTCACAGAGACTGTGGAGACTGAAGTCTAAAGTAAGTCTGACAGCTAAGACAGCAGAAAACAAGACTAAAACTCAAAGTGGCTGCAGGGTCTTTGATGGCTGCAGAGTGACTTTGGGAAACTGTTCTTTTTTTCAGCATTTACATTTTCATGCTGCGCTCTTGCTTTGAGTGGATGATCTTCACTGAGATCCCATCCACTTTGCTCTGTATGCTGCCCAGACACGCCTCCATATTGTCAATAACGATGAGCTGCTCTTTGATACAAATATCTAATTGGCTGATCACATGGCAGCAACTCGGTGCATTTAAGCATGTCAACATGGCCACCATGACTTGCTGAAGCTCAGACTGAGTCTCAGAGTGGGGAAGAAAGGTGATTTAAGCAACTTTGTGACCTGGTTGTTGGTGCCAGACAGCCTGGTCAGAGTATTTCAGACTCTGCTGGGATTTTCCCACATGACCATCTCTGGGGTTTACAGAGAATGATGTAAAAAAGCAGAAAGATCCAGTGAGCAACACTTCTCTGGATAAAAACGTCTTTGAATGCACAAGACATTAAACCTTGAAGGAGAAGATCACACTGGGTGCCCCTCCTGTCAGCTAAGAGCAGGAAATCGATTCTATAGTTCAGCACAATTTGACATTAAGAGACTGAAAATTTGCTTCTGGTCTGATAAGTCTCAATTTCTACTCTGACATTAAGATGATGGGGTCAGAATTTGGCCTAAGCAACATAAAAGCATGGATCCATCCTGCTTTGAATCAGCATTTCAGACTGGTGGTGTCAGAGAGGTTTTCTTAGGACTCTGCACACCAATTAGTATTAATTGAGCATCGTTTAAACACCACCGCTGACCACGGCCACAGTGGTACCATCTTCTGCTGATTCCTTGAACATGACAGTAAGTTGTCTGTACTCATTTGGCCTCCGAAATCACCAGATCTCAATCAAGTAGAGCACCTTTGGGATGTGATGGAACATGTTTTCCAACAAATTTCCAACAAATCTGCAGCAACTGTGTGTTACTCTTGTGTCATTATAGACCCAAATCTCTGAGAATGTTTCCAGTATGCCAGTTCTGAAGGGAAAAGTGGTTCCTGAAAGGCATAAATACTAATGTGGCTAGTGTATACATTTTAATATTTCAGCTGTGTTAATAAACTTCATCTGTATGTTTCTTTTTAAACACAAAAATGACAATAAGTAGAGGATTTCACAGAGTTTGGACAAGAGATTCAGGGTAGCTGAGACTAGCAGCCAAAAAAAGGTGAAATTCCTGTGCAGAAACTGAGCTGTAGACAATTTGACGGCACGACTGTCATAGTTTGACTATTTTTAGACACGTTTAAACCTGGAGACTGCTTTGATTTGAGTCCAGAGGGGTGTGTGTGTGTGTGTGTGTGTGTGTGGTCTCTCAATCTGAATGCAGAGATTAAAGTGACTTCAGAAGGATCTATTTACTTTTCATAAGACACACACCAAGACACAAGCGCACACACAATTTAATCAACACTAATCACGCTGCTGAAGTTGGGGAGCCCAGAGCAGTAAATGAGAGACTACTTTTACTTACACACACACACACACACACACACACACAGCCACTTCCTCTGTAATTGGTCTGTTTATCCCTACTCTACTATTTCATGACTGTAGTCTCGACTGGCGTCTCACACAGCACACGCGCACACAGTGATTAATGGTGTGTGTTCAGGCAGACTGGTGGGTCGAGCTCTGCCTTGTCGACAGTTCTTAAGCGATCATTACAAGACCAGCTCTGCTCTGCAACCACTTTAGTGTCAAAGATGTGATATTGTTTGCTTTTTATGTGTATAAATGTATAAACTGGATTATGTGGAAAAGTCTGATACTAAATTACAAGTGGAATAAGGAGAGCCTGCAGTGATGTTTGAGCCCATGCTGTTGTACAGTATGAAAAATGACACAATATTGAGTTTTATTCAGTTAACGTTCAGTGACAGTTGCCTCGGGGTGCTTTATACCATTATGTAAAGACTGAAAAGTCATTAACCTGTGTGCTGCACTTGGTAACTGTGGAAAGAAAAACTCCCTTTAAACAGGAAGAGACTTGGATCAGAACCAGGCCTCAGGGAGCGGTGCCAGTTTACCGTGACTGGTTAGGAAGCGAAGAGAAAGAGAAAAGGATGGAAGAGGCCAAAAATATGTAATGAGCTGTGCCTCCTGAGTACGTAATGTCTAATTAGGTTTAAGTTTTTCCTAAGAGCTTAAAGTCGTTAACCTCGTTTGTTTGTCTGATGAATAAACATGGGTATCAGTTAAGTTTAATTAATTTACTTGTGTTTAGTACAGCGGCGTGTCACACACAACCTAATTGTGGGCCTGATAATAACCTGTACAGGGCTTGAATTCCTCTGGACCCAAATCAAAGCATCTTCCGGGATTAATTCCTGTGGAGATATCTGCACGGAATTACAGTAATCTAATAATGTTTGGGCCACTGTTGCATTAGTGTGGAACAGCTGCAGCCTCTCTCTGCAGCGCTACAGGAAGTTTTGCTAGCATACACAGACTGGCTACAAAGGTGTGAACTTGAAGCCGTGCAGGCAATGACCGCCGGCTAAAAAATTTAAATCCACTTCAACTGATGAGGAGAACGCTGAACACCAAACACGGCGGCATTCCCAGTGAAGTTAACGTTAACAGCGTTAGTCCTTAGGATCCAGATGTGTAACAATAACATTATTAGGGTGGAGCAGCAGTTCAGAGAGATTCAGACTAACCAGCTAATTTATAATGAACAGAGCATGCCTTTTTTAATACGCATGCATAGATGTGACAAAGAACAGGGACAGGAGACA
This sequence comes from Aulonocara stuartgranti, assembly GCF_965226115.1. Taxonomy (NCBI): domain Eukaryota; kingdom Metazoa; phylum Chordata; class Actinopteri; order Cichliformes; family Cichlidae; genus Aulonocara; species Aulonocara stuartgranti. The sequence continues at coordinate 20,759,346 of NC_138951.1, forward strand.
TAAATTACAGCAGTATTGTATTTACTGGAGAATGACAGACGGTGAGGTAAGAATAGGACAACAAAACTTCACAAGTAAAGTTTTTGGAAGTAAACAGCAGCAGTATTTCATGATTATGATCAAACAATGTCTTTTTCCCATAAAATATTTCAAATCTAATTGATTCATTCATTTTCATTTACACACATACATTTTCGTTTATTTGTAACTTGGAAAGAAGAAATTGGTGACTTCACAACTGACTTGGGTTGTATTAGAAAGATTAGAATTGGAAGCTTTTATTGATATTATATAATGTACAATGAAATTGGAGCGCAGCAACAACTTAAGACACAATGAAGAATAAACATTTGATCATTTATGCAGTAAATACATAAAGTGCTAGTACTCAAAGTACTAGGTATAAAAATTGCTACATATACTAAATAGGGGTGGGTTTTTATAATCGATTTATCGATTAAAATCGATTCTGGCTTGGGTAACGTAAAATCGATTCATTAAAATCCTGAATCGATTTTTTAATATTAATTTATTTTGCCCGAAATGCCAGAATCTCTGGTGAAACCTCACAAAATTTCAACAACCACCAAACAGCTAAGACAGTAAATGAGAGCAGGTACACGGCTTCTGCACAAAGACGTAAACACACAGCGCGGACCCGCGGATCAGAATCAGTGAGATGTCGCCTTTCTCAGCTGACGGTCGGGGCTGAAAGCCGACAGCTCGCTGATTCTGATCCGCGGGTCCGCGCTGTGTGTTTACGCCCTTTTTGCGCTGATCATATGGCTGTTAGTTTTATCTCTCTCCAAACAATATTGACCGAACCAGCAGCAAAAGAAGATCCAAACTACGCTTCACATAAACATCGTCATGAATTCCCTCTGACTTTTGCTGACTTTTCAGTATAAAAATCACACTTCATGCACAGCTCTCTCTCTCTCTCTCTCTCTCTCTCTCTCTTTTCTGCATTATTCGCTTGCCTGTTACGCACAAGTCTACCGTTGTTTACAGGCTGTCGGCCGACGTTTTTTTTTCCCTTTTACTTACTTCCGAAAAGTAAACCTAATTTCTGCCGTTCAATATTGAACAAATTTAAACTTTTTAAAATTAAGCAAAATGCAAAACGCTTAGCCGTGTCTCTAATAAAACCGCTGTAACTTCAGAGGTAATGTTCATAAGTTGATTAATGGTTTTCTTTCGTTTTTGATGTACTGCAGATTATTTTTATAAAATCCCAGGCCAGGAAAAATCACCTTCATGTTTTTCTGTGTTTTATCTTCAGCTACTTTGACACAAAGGCCTCTGCTGTGATGCTCACACCTTTGATAAAGTCTTGCGTGTGTCAGCTTCCTTTTAATAGATACAAAAATATGTAAATGTACTGATCTGAATTATAATATTTCTGACTGTCAAAATTTCCCAGATTCGAATCGAATCGAATTAAATCGAATCGTGGATTGAATCGATTCGGGACCTTGTGAATCGGAATTGAATCGATTCTAGAAATCAGTGACGATACCCAGCCCTAATACTAAAGTATATAAAAAGTACTAATGTTTAATAAGGTTAGGTAGTCGGGTAACAAATGGTGAGAGTATCCCAAATATTACACAGTGATTTACCAATAATCTAATAATCGAATAACTCGGGTGTACTTGGTACATTCAGAGAAGAGGTGTTGAGGTTTGGAAAGAAGCCCTTCCTGGGTCTGTGTCCTTGATTTGCCAGAGAGCAACAAGTTAAACAGATGAAGGCCAGGATGTGAGGGTCCTTCAAATATGTCTGCTGAAGAAGGAGGAGGGAGGTTTACAGGTCCTGTATGGAGGACCGAGCTCAGCCAGCGATCTCCTGAGCCGTGGCTCTGTTTCTTCCTCCTCAGCAGTCTCAGGAAGTGAGGTCGTCTCTGTACCTTTTTAATAACCATTGGCAGCTCAGGTGTTCAGAAAGTACCCAGGAATTTGGAACCTTCTCCACACACTGATCACTGATGTAGGGCCACGTCTCGTCAATGAAGCCGAAGAGGGTTTTTCATTTTTTGTTTGTTTGTTTCGGGTGTTCTTGGTCAGGTTGTACCTCAGATCTGAAATGTTTCTCTTTATAAACTTCAAGCAGAAAGTTGAATCTGTTTTCTAATAGAATTCAGCCTGATTGAGTGGGTATGCAGCTGTAATTTTAGTGTACGAGTTGTCCTCTTGACTTGTGGTTGTTGTTTTGTTTGCTTCTGGGTGTTGCTGCAGTTTGAAGCGCCAGTCAGCGACATGCAGGACAACAACACCAAACAAAAATAGACAATATGATGCAAGCATTTTTTTTTTATGAGTGTGACATGAGCTTTTGGAGTATCCTTTGTCAGAATATTTTTTCATCATGTGGGAAACCTCGGTAGCTCTCTCTTTCTTTGTTTCTCCATCTTTCCCCACCCAGTCACCCAGCCCTGCTCAAATGAGCCCTGCTGTGTGTGTGTGTGTGTGTGTGTGTGTGTGTGTGTGTAGCCATGAAGTGGTTTTCATTCTTGACTTGGTTCCAGCGACCACAGGTTCCTCTGCGGTCTTCCCCTTTTCCCCTTTATCCCTCCTTCAAGCCTTCCCTCCCTTTTCTCATCCCTCCCTCTTTTTTCTTCTTCTTCTTTTTTTTTTAACTCTGCATTCTCTCACTATTCTCCTACATGTTTCAGACGAAGGGAACACGCTAAAGGAGAGTTGAGCTTTCCTCAGGCCTTTTTCCACGCATTCGCTCACAGTGAGAGGTTACATCCTCGCTTACAGTTTGTCCTTCCTGTCCATCTCTCTTTTCAGCCAATGAGGAAAGAGCCGGAGGTTGTCACAGTAACCCTGAAGAAGCACAACGGCATGGGCCTCAGCATCGTGGCCGCCAAGGTAGGAAATGTCACCTGGAAGTTTGTTAAAGAGTGAAAGTCAAACTTTGGCAGCTCTGAGATGTTTTCAGTTTGTTGGGGTTTATTTATTTTTTAAAATTTTGCAGGAAACTTTTCCTAAAAATGAAATCTAACACTGAAAAGTAAACGACTGGCATGCATTTGACAGGAAACCCCAAAATAACTTGGATGTTTTTATCGTGGCTGTAGAGATGGTGTGTGTGTGAGGCTGAGCGACACACTGCTGACAGAACAGGCTGCTGTTTAAAATAGACTCCTTTCACTGTTGAGTCTGACAGCAGCACAGAGACTAAACAGCAACACTACAAAGAAACTTCTGGATGAGCCCCGGACAAAAACGTGCTCTGTGCAGTTTGCTGATTTAAGGGAGGGGATGTGGGGCTGTGCGGTGGGGCTAATTTAACTGTAGATCATTGTCTGTCCGTGTGTTTGTGTTACCGCACCTCTGATGTGTGGACCAAAGTACAAAAGTCTGCAGATGTCCGTGTAAGATGCAATTTTGGCTTACATACACATAAAAGTATTAATTTAATAATCCAACAAAAGATACATGAACAGGAGGTTTACACACTTGGGCATATGTGAATATCCAGGTCCTTAATTTGTTGCATCCATACACCACCTCAGTGGATTTGAAATGAAACAGTTTGAAGTTCGGACCTTAAGCTTTAATTCAAGTGGCCTGACAAAAATTTTGCATCAACTGTTTAGGAATTAAAGCTATTTTCACACCTTGTTCCCAATTTTCACAAGACCAAAAGTGATTGGACGATTGACCATGTCACAGCCATAAAGAAATTCCAATTTCCAAGCTAATTCCAAGCTTACAAAACACTTTAAAATAAAGTAACATTAATCCGTGTTAATTTTGTGCTTTGTGAGTTTGCCCTGCTGTAAATCTCTCACGCAGTCATAAAGTGCGAGCAATTGTTGTAAATCGGTGTGTGTAAATCACCTGACATGCTCAAGTCAGTCAGGTAAACAGAGTGTGGGGCAGGAGTTTTGACGTTGCATCGTATAGTTGTTTTTCATGAGGCAATGATAGGATTAGATAACCAGGACTTCATATGGAGAGGTTTTGTTTTGTAGCTGTCAAGTCATTTCATTTTTGTCGTTGGATTGCATGCAAACTGCTTTAGGGAAAGCACGAATCAGAAACTTCCGAAGTGTAAAAGAAGGTCCGAAGGTTGCTGCTGCAGACTGATAAGCAGTTTCATGTGCAGGTGAGGCTGGTTCCCTCATTATTTTACAACAAACTGCGCAGGCATAAAATCTGAAGTTGAATCCAAGTGTTGAGTTAGTATTTTACAGCCTTTAATTGTATTTTTTTTAGATAAGGACCAATGAGATGCCAGTGTGTCACAAGACTTAAACCAAAATAAAGCTTTCAGAGAGTTGGCAAAAACATCAGGAGTGGCCAAACAATCAGCAAACTGGTTTATTGTTTGAAGGATTGCAGCGACCAGCTCAGCAACACCAAAAGACCTGAAAAACTACAGGGTCACTGATGTTTATTGAAAACATAACTACTGATAGAAGCAGCAAGATGAATTGAAGTGTATAGGACTACTTTCCCAAAATGATCAGATTGAGCTTCACAATTCAAAATGATAACGGCCCAAAGCACACTGTTGAACCAACACAAGCCAGTTTTCTTAAGCAAAGGCAGGTACCTGATTTCAACCCAACAGTACATCTGTTTCACTGGCAGAAGATATCAAGAGGCGAAACACAGCTTTTGGTGATGTTCATGGGCTCTAGACTTCAGCCACTGAGACAAAGGGTTTTCATCCAACTGTTTAAAAACTATCCTTATACTTATTTTTATCACATATTGATTGTTTTGATTTCTAGTTTTGCAAAGAGGAAAAAACTACAAAGTATATGTTGATGTCTAACAAATTATGGACCGAACTGTACCTGGAACGCCGTCCAAGAAAATGCAGAGCTTCATTTTGGTAGAGAAAATGAATGTGGCTTGGATACCTGCTCAGTATGGATGTAATAAACATGTTGCTTTGGCTCCAAGTTTTGAGTTACTCATTTTGGCCACTGTCACCTTGTTGCTAATGCCCAGATACTGATTGTGTAGATTGCTTGTTAGTGCCAATTAACAGAAAATGCTAAACTTTTTTGGACTGTTGATCCACACAGTGGGCCACCAAATTGGACAGACTGTCACAATTCATTATTTGATGGTTGTAAACATGTTAATTTCAGCTCTGAGGCGTAGTATTTTAACATGACACATTTACATTAACACTGGAGGAACTGCAGCCGCAGAGGCTGCTGTTTAGTAAAATGTAATGACTGTGACACCGAGCTACTTCAGATGAACTGAAAATTTAAACAAAAACACTTCGAAACGCAAAACATTTCATTCAAGTCCAGGAAAAACACAGTTGCACAACTTGAAGTTGAAAACAATTAAAATGTTAAGTCTGCTTCCAAAATAGTTTATATAAGCTCACCGCACATCACAGGGAGGCTGTAATGTGAAACGTGGAGTATATTCAACTGACATCATCTTCCAGTCCAGTCTCGTCTCCACTGGTTCCCTCTAATCTTACATGTCACAGCCATCATCAGGCGACTCATCCTGAGTGTTTCATAGCAACAAGAAAAGGCTTCGCTACCCTGTATCTTTCCTAATGTTAGTAAGAAATCAACTCACTGGCTCGCTTTCTTGAATTTAAAAAGTTTTCTGACTTTTTTTGAGCTGCAAGCCAAACATGAACCGATGCACAGCATGTACCTCAGAGCCCCCAACAGTGTCCGACATGGTTTTGATTATAATTTGAAATGGCAAAGAGAAGTGAGACACAGTTGGGTGTCCAGTTTGACTAACAAGTTTCCTTCAGGGGCAACCCTTCACTTTCAGGCCAGACAGTTACATAATTCTACATTAAGGCCGTTCCATCACCAAGATTTCCCCCTAACTGGGTTCCTCGTTGTACTGTAGCTTATCTTGTACAGAACAGCAGTATCAAACCAGTATACATCCATGCAAGAGGATATGAGTAGATAAGACTACTACGGTTTGCTCTATGTACAAAACATAATGATTTTCTTTCTTTCTTTTGATTGGAGCAAGTTTCCTGCTTAAGGCGAGAGCTTTCCTGTGTGTGTGCAGTCTGACTCTGTGTGTGTGGATGGGAAGAGTGGGAAGGAAGGATGTGCTGAGGAAACCTCCTTGCTCTGTTTATTTTCAGAGCTGTGTGGATGTTTGAGAGAGTGGCAGAGATGTGTGTATGTGGGATGGGAAAGGCAGGTAGAGTGAATTTTGTCAAACAGATGCCTAAATTCTCTGTAAACTGGGCTGAGCTTTGTCCTATTATATAACTCAGAGTGTGTGTCTGTGTGCGCGTGTGTGGTATTTGCCTGGTGGAGCTGAAGCAGCGCTCCACCTCAGTCCGACCAGCTGGCGTCCCAGCCGACACTTCACCTCTGGACCGCTGTCTGAATTTGCTGTTTCTTAACAAACACTCTGCAATTAGGACGCCGTGGAGGAATTTGGGAGCTCTTGGGAACATTTGAGGAATTTACTGCAACACACACTGGACTGTTGGGCAACTTTTAAAATTTTTTATTATAACACTTTTTCTATATTAAGATTTATTCTTTTTCCCGGTCAAACCTTTGAGAATGAAGAGCGGAAAGATTCCTGCACGTCTTTGCTTTACATACAGGAACTTTTTTATCCCGCATTTCTGTCCGTAAACAGTGATTTTTAAAAGTTCAGCTCAATGGATTACGCTCAGTCTGTGTAATTGCTGGGAGGTTTTAGACTTGTCGGTTCATGTTAGCAGGTTGATTCGTTCTCTGGGATTTAAAAAAAAAAAAAAAAAAAAAAAAAAAAAAGGAAGGAAAGAAAAGGAAAAAACAGGTGTGTGCAGTTGGTGCGGGTGTGTGTGTCCTCCGCTGTGGATGTCCCCAGTGTGAACTGGTCTGGATAACAAGCAGCTGCAACATGTGGTTTTCTGTGGTGGGCAGGAAAGACCAGGTAACTGCTCTTTTTATGTCATTTGTGTCTTTTAAAGGCAAAGAGACTGTTTCTGTCTGCTCTCTTTGATGTTATTATAAATTTAAAAAAAAAGATTTGAAAGGTGGTCTGTAAGTTTGCATCCATGTAAACCCGATTAAGACTGTTGCGTTTCATGTACGATAGACTCGCTCTGCTAAAATGTTGACCTTACTGGGGTTTTTCCTGGCTCAAATCTCACTGTTTGATATACAAAAAAATAATAGGTGTACTTCAGTAAATTAAATACCATCATAATGTACGTGAGGGAGGAAGTTTCCTTTTTCCTTTTGTGCTGGTAACAATCTTTTAGATGGACACGAGTAGTCCATGAGTATTTAGTGTTTATTTAGAAGCACATGCTTGTGAAGCAGCTGGTTGAATATTCCTGGATTTATCGAGTGCAATGGCCTGCTGGTCCATCACTCTTGGCAGTTTGCTGTCAGTGCCGTTCTGTCACTGGTTAAACAAAAACCCCTGGTGTTTTTAATAGAAGGGAAAAAGAAAAGGGTAAAGTGCTCTTCAGCCAGATTTAAATTTGTGGCCTGATTTAAAATGTAGATTCTAAAAGAAGACTCCTTAATCAGATTTTGCAGAAATCTCCATAAATTTTAAAATATTTTATTAGACTTGAAGAATTTCTTTTTTGTGTGGTGGGGAGGGGGTCTGACAGTTCAGCGCAGTTTAAATGTTAGATAAGAATTCTGGTGTAAAATGGGAATATTAGCTCATAAAATCTGTATGTCGAATCAGTGATTGCTCTGTTTGAACTCTCAACCTTTACATGTTGGTCATTTTGTTGGAGCCCTTTGTCTCTGTGGAACAAACGTGTGGAGAGCAGATTAGCATCCTTAAAAATACTACATCAGTCAAACCCACACACGTGTGTTTTATTGTATTGTGTTTGTCTTCCCTCCGGGCAGCTCCCAGCTGCAGTTGAGGAAACACTCGCTCCCCTCCTCGTCTTCGCCCTCCTCTTGTTGTCCGTTGGTGTGTTTACTCCTTTATCAGCGAAAGAAAGGAACAGAACATCCTCTCTGTACAGATTTAAAAACACCAGATAATGTTTGTGTTGTGTCGTAATTGAGGATTCCCAGAGACAGGACAGTGTTTGATAAAGGAGAGCTTTTCCAATCTCTAGTCAAAAATTCTGGTCATTTATACTGCTTTGGTTGATACATCCCATCAACTGTTAAAGTTGAGCTTGGTTAACGCTTATGAGGAAATGTCTCAATTTTCAATAATTAAATATGTATATTAAAAATGATTAAATGGTGGAGGTTATAGAATTTGTTCACAGTCCTCTTCAGGGGTTTTGTGGTTCGGTCCGAGTTAATTTAAAATGTCCTGTTTTCAGATAACTGAATGACCGAATTATTTTGTCAATGCAGGCCCTTAACTACCATCAAAACAGCTAACACACTCGGACCGTTTACCAAGCAGCTGCCCTGCACCGCTGACCTTTGGAACCACGATGTTCTCTGATGAACTCTATTATTACAATTTTACAAGAAATCTGAAAAGTTAAAAGCCAGAAAGTGTCTCGTTCAGGTCTGTTTTGGCAGCAGGTGAGCTACTGTGCTCTCATTGGCAACTTCTGGCCGTCACTCATACCTTCTTCTGAAAGGGGCGGAGCCTGCAGCTGTTACACTTCAGTCTAAAAGTTCAGACACTCACACAGTTAACATTGGGGCTCAAAACCAGAGGTGTGATTCAAAAAAAAATGTGTGGTATTTTGGATGGAAAGTTGAAATATACATTGTGGAGACGTGTGAGACTAACATTAAAAACTAAGATTTAAGCTCATGCCGATGATACGTTGTTATCCCTACATTACTAGGAAACTAATTTATATATTTCTTTCTTTCAAATGTTTTGCTTTTTGTGTGCACTTGCAGACAGACAGGGAATAGAGGTTTAAACAGTTAAAAGTTTGGCACTCAAACCAGAGTTATGCGGCTTGAGAAATGAGCTATAAACTGAAAAGGAGGAGGATTGAAACTGTTTCTGCAGTGTTTGAAGCTTTAGTTGTGTGTGTTTGTTTGTTAGCTGATAGAAGCGTATTGGAAGTGTAACAATAGCATGAGAGCGTCCCACTAAGGGCTGGAACAATGAAAGGATGTACCGCACGCACACACACATGCATTCGCTTTCCTGTTGGGCAGGAGGTGTTTACGAGGTGTGGAAGGAGAGCGTTTGTTCACCTTGGCGCTCGTTATGAAATCTATGTAGTCACATTTTGGCACATCTGTGTGGGGAAAAACTGAGGCATGCTTGTAAAAGGCTAGGGCTTTTTCATTGTTTGTCTTTTGCTTATTTTGTTTACATTTTTGTAGTTTTGGTCTTATTTCAGCATTTTGCTTTTTTTAAAATTTGAATTGCATTTATTTCTAGTGCCGTATGTGGTCTGTTGGATTAAAAACAAAAAATAAATACATAAATAAAATGAAATTTTTTTTGGTAAATCTTTAGTTTGGTTACTACAGCTTCTGCATTTACCACGTGATGTATTCAAGCCCCAAACTCCATTTTTATCCTTCTGCAAAATCACTGGAAAATAGTTCATCCATCCTTCAGCTGATCCATCCATTTATGTCTTTCCGTCCATCAGTCTAACAGCCGGGCCATCCATGCATCCTCCTGTCAATCATCTTTCTATCTGTCAGCCGATTCATCCATTTATCTTTCCATCCATCTGTCTGTCAGCCAGTCCGTTCGTCCATCCACCCGTCTGCTAGCTGATCCCTCCATCCATATATCTGTCAGTGAATCAGTCAGTCAATCCACCCATCTTTCTATCTGTCAGCTGATCAGTCCAGGACTTGTTTTTTTTTCTTTTCTTCTTTTTTTTTTTAAATTTCTGAGTTTTGCAGTTTACAATGCTAGGTACAGGCACTAGTTGATACAATTTGCAGTCATTGTCTGATTTTGTCCATTCCGCACCAAAAAGCACACCCTACTACCAGCAGCAATAAAATACTTTTCTGGAGCTGAAATATATGCATCTCACCATTATTTGAGACCCTGAACTTCGTAGATATACATAGGATAATCTGAGATGGACAGAACAAAATACTTGAACAGTTTTTGAGTTACCAGGGTGCTCTGACCTGCACATTTGACCTTCTATTTCACTACTTTCCCATCTTCCATCACGGTCTCTGTTTAATACAGGGGTAAGAGATCAGCCATCATCTTGGCTTGTGGGTTACCTACTATAAACCTGTTGAAGTCAGCATTTTTGTATTTATTCAACAATCGCAAAGGTTTAGAAATGTCTCTGTAGCAACAGGCGCAACAAAATTTAAATCAGAGAATTGGGAACAAACAAGTGGACAGTCTGTACCTGCCCAGGGAAGGCAAGAGAAGAGACTTAATCACCTAAAAATGATAAAGCATACCTGCGAGGGTGAGCTGAGCATAAATTCCTCTCGTGGATAAGTGGTTTATAACCTCAGTCAAGCTGCGGAAAGGTTGACATGCTTTCAAACTGTAAGCTGTAATTTTGGTATGCCGCCAGCCTGCATTAGCAGCAGTTTGTGTCAGATGTGTATCAGACGTACGTGACTCGTGTGTTTCTCAGTGTGAGTCAGCCACAGAATGGCTGAGGAGAAAAATGTCACATCACTTTGAGTCGTATTTATTTTCCTCTCTTCAAGAGGAGCGATTATTACCAGAGACATAAGTGAGAAACATGGTGCCTAAAGAGTAGACTAGAAATCTATTGGAGGACTCGGCAGCAGGAAAGTTGGTGTAGAAGGATAACTTTCAAAGAAAGAAGCAAAAGCCTTTTAAAACCTTATTTTTGGGTAAAGCCGTTACCTTCATTGCAGAAATAATTAAAGGAGGAAATTTGATTACATTGCATTTACCAGATGCGCAATACACCTCATTTATGAGCTGTAGAAATTGTTATATATCACAGCAGTCCTACCTCTATAACAGACAACGCTTTGTTTTTAGTGGGTTATCAGCTCACGTTAGACACCCAGGAAGAATGAAATTGTGGGCAGAGGAGAGCTTTTGATACTTGGTGTTCTTTGTACGAGTCGAGGACGGGCTTTTCTTCTTTAACAGGTGTGAGTTCAGAGAGATTTTGAGTGTGGAGCCAGCAAGGCCACCCTCGGGGCACTGATGTTCAAGCTCATGTTTGTTGTGTGGCTAGAACTTGTAAGACAAGAGCACCTGACAGGATTACATTGATTCATTGTAGGTTACACTGAGAAGTGTGACGCATAGCAACAGGATTTGGAGTTGGCTGAATATTAAAAGCTGGATTTTCCATAAAGGTTGAATTTGGAAGTATATTTAAGAGCAGACTTCTTCGGGTTGTTTCACTCTAATAGAGGTGTGATGTCTTAAAGGTGCGCTTTATTTGGTGTGCGAGGGTTCGTTACAGGACTAAATAAATAAAGGGTTTTCAGCTATTTCAGTTATTCTTATGCATCTAAATTTGTGTTGATTTGTTGCCAATGCTTGTGACAAGCAACACACCTCAAAATTAACAATTTATAGCTTAATTGTTGCAACAAACTTGCTGTTTGCATTTGCTCGTGCATGTTTCAACCTGCCTGTGAATTTGCAGTTGGCCTGCTCGTCTTCTCTGTTTACACAACAGAGAGACCGTGACTCGTATTTGTAATCAGTACGTTTAACAGAGTTTTGTTTGCCTTTTAGCTTCTTATTAGGATTTAAGCTCATCAGCTAGTGCTCATTTATTTATACAAAAGAATCCACCTGGATAACATCAATCTCTTTTATATTTTTTTGCCGCGGTGCAATTTCTTTTCTAATGTGTCGTATTATCTGATGTCTAGCGCTCTATAGCTACACTAGAGGCCAGGCTGAAACGGTTAGAGAGGAGGTTTCAGGTTTCAGCACTTCCAGCTCCTCCCAGGTTTTCCAGCACACTGAAGCATAAAAGGAAAAAACATCTCAGTTAATTAGCTGCTGTTTGTGTTTCTATTGACTCACTCGAGTTGGTTTCCACCCAAAAATGCAAAGTATGCACCCTTTACCTGCCTCTCCAGTCTGAGGCCTTCACAGCACGATAAAACTCTGTTACATCCCAGCTCACTAGGTTCAGAGGCAAAAAGGTAACCAACCACAAGGAAAGCGGTTTAGACTTAGTCGTTTATTTAATAGATTTTATTAGTAGTCATGTAAAAGGGAACCAGAAGCGTGGAGCAGGAGGCTGCTGCTCAAGCCAAGCACCAAATAAGTAAAACAAAAGGTGATTGCTAATGGAAGGGTCTTAGCTAACGTGTGCTGTTGTCATTAAGAATAATATTTTTGAAAAAATGAAATCCAGTGCTTACTGGCCCACCTACTAAAACAAAAATGACATAGGAAGTGGCCTTCCTAGCAGACAGCACTTAGTGTTTGTCACACTACAGTAAAAATGATGGCATCCTCATTATAGTCTTTTACATTTTGAGACTGATTGTAGGTAGTTGTGGTGACCAAGAGGTTACTTAGAGCTTGCGGGTGTTGTGCACTCAACCCTGGGCTGCAACATTCAGTCACAAGGCCCAGGACACCTGTCTCCAAACAAACAGGGTCTGAGTTGGCGTGTAATCCCTCTGTAATCCCCCTTCGCACAGGTTTGCAGATAAGTGCCAACAATAATAATAATAATAATAATAATAATAATAATAATAATAAAGTACCTCGCTTTGCAATGGGAGACTCAACCTAACTGGTTGCCAACTGGTTATATTCTGGGACCAGACCGATTAAGTATGGCAGCAGGTGGGCATTGCAAACAGTGGAGCGACCCAGGTCCATAACTGCTCTGCTTTTAAAAGTGCTTTATAAATAAACATCAATAAAAGTGTAAATATAACATTTGCAGTGAATAATGTTTCTGCCTCTGCCATTCTTGTGAATGTCTGCACCTCCACTCATTGCAACTCGTCAGTTGATCTCTGACCTTTACACATCGACTTCCACAGTAGCACATCTCAGCTGCTGTACCTTAACTACTTCCTCAGTCTGTGTGCTGCGTCCTGTGTGTGCTGCGTCCTGTACGTGCTGCTGTAGTCAGTTGGAGTCATCAGACACGAGCTGATGCCGATGCTGCCCTTCTGAGCCCCGCTGTAGGATCCTCTTATCTTTCCTTAAAAAAAAAAACAAAAAACCAACCCATGATATCCTCCAGGGATCTAGGGAATTCCCGCAAGTGTCTCTGGGCCTCATTCTGGATCAGTGCATGAGGGCCTGGCTCCGTCTGAAACAGACGCTCTTTTAATGTCGCCTGTAATGTATAACAGACATGAGACAGTCAGAATGATTCACTGTCCTCCTCTCATCTTAATGTCAGTCACAGGAAATTCGTGCCTGCATGAATGCAGCCTCATTATCTATCTCTCTCACACACACACACACACACACACACACACACACACACACACACACACACACACACACACACACACACACACTGAGAGCTGAAACCTTGTGGCTCAAATGGCTTCAAGGCCTGAGGGTCTGCGCTGGAGAAACAAGAACACAATGTTCACTCAATGTTAAGTGCATATTTAAATGAGCTAGTCATTGGAGTAAAAATAGGGAAAATTATGCACTTTTAAAATATACTAGTAATTGTCATGCATAAGCTCTAGACTTCAATAGCAGGCTTTCATCCACAGTCCACACACATTTGGGCAAAATATGTGAAAGCTCTGGCATACATTCCTCTCATTTAGAAGACGGGGCAACACAAAGGCCTTTGTTACTTAAAAGCAGCTACATTTCTTTTTTTTCTTTTTTTTATGTCTCCACATACTCAGTTGTTTCCTTCTGCAGGAAATCATTTATAGTCAACAAACGTCTCAGTAACAGGCGCTCTGGTTGACCTGCTAAATTTTGAGGAAATATGAGCTACTTATGGTAATCATTGAGGCAATGGTAAAGTAAGAAATTTTCAATTTGCTGCTTAAAGAGTTAATTAAATTTCCTTTTTTTCTGGCCTGTTTATCCAGTGTGCAAAGCCCTGACCTCAGAAAAACCAGATAAATAGCAAAACAAAAATTAGTTTTTGCTTTATTTTTCAAATTCATTCTCTGACTTGTGAGTTTTGCAGTCATTGTGGCTGCTTTGGTTTCTCTCTGATGGCAACAGTAGAGATGTGAGGGCTTGATTTCATCTCCTTACGCTCCTTGCGGCATTGATGGGCCATTAAAATCCTAAGTTTCTACATGAGAAACTGGGACTGTTGTGGAGAGCCGCACCGTTGAGCTTATGAAGAGCTAAAATTGAAAAGACCGAGCAGAATTATGTTGAGATTAATGGCGGGGTTCTCCAGTCCTCAACTTTAGTGCAGTCTAGCAAAATCAGTACTTGTGTGTCTGTGCATGCAACAGAGGATAATGTCACCATAGCCTGCAACAAACCTGAGTGCTAATTCATCGAAGGCCAAGATGGGCTGGTGATGTGCAGCCCTAAATGGGTGAATAGCACTACAGGCCAGAGGGAAAACACATTAACCTTTGATTTTAGGGTAAACTTTAGCGTTGAAATGTCTCCATTCCTCCAGGTGTTTGTGGTTTGTTCTGCAGTCTTTGTCTTCTAAACCACAGCTCATGAATCAGTTCATAAAAGTGACCTGCTATCAGTGAGAGCTGTTAACCTGAGTGCAACCCCTGTTTTGTTTTTTTTGTTTTGTTTTTTTCATAAGACGTGGCTTTACACAGACACACTGCCACGTTGCCAGGTCTGACAAATGGCAGCAATTAGAAGTCTTTTTAACCCACTTCACAGTTTTATGAGTGACTTTATAGTCATGCTGTGATTCTTAATGTGGAGGTTGTGCGTTTGAACCTTTCTTGTGATGTTTTGGGTCGCCTTTAAGCTGTATTTTCTTAAACTGGCTTGAAAGTATGAAGACTTGTCTCCAGTCTTTTATCAGCAAGATTGTCAGATATGTTTTCTTTGCTTCTTAAAAGAAAAAGAGAACATTTCTTAATTTATCCTCACTTAAGAAAATCCTGAAGTGCTGGCGGTGGAAAATAGTTTCATACTTTGCACAGCACGATCTCTACAAAGAAAGACTGCTGAGATATTTTTATGGTTTCTGGTTCAACAGTTGCACAAACTCCAAGGATAAACATGCGTTGATGGTAAAGAAAGCGTGTGATAGAGTTTGATAGTAAGCCAGCGCTCTCCACTTCACAGGAAAACTACACATACAGTCAGAACGCGTCGACAGGAGCTCTGGGCTTTGTGAGCACATTGACACTAGCACGTGTTTGTCCTCCCCCTTCTTTCGTTTTGGAAAAAAAATCTTTGTTGCTATGCTTTGTAAAGAAAAGATTTGACTTAAAGAAAATGTTTTGACACAAACTTAATCTGTGCTGAATCCTGTGGAGAGATGTGATTGTTTTTGCTGTAAATATTACAGGCGTACAGCAAAGCCTTTGAGTGTGTTTGACTGCAGTAAATGTCTTGAAGAGTTTCAGTTTGACATGTGAGTGAACTTGCTATAGTTCAGGAAATGACAGCTTTGCAATCCAGCCTGGTTCTGTTCAGCATCAACTTGTAGATCTAAATGTGTGTTTAATAAAAACCTGCTGATCCTGGACTCCTACCAGGTCCAGACCTTCAGTCACCGTTTCTGTCTCAACACATTAGGATTGGACTGTATAACAGTTCCTTCTTGAGATGGATGTTTTAATTCCCTGACTTTCTTGGCTAAGATAGGCAGGTTTGAAAAAAGGCAGGACGGAGACACACTTATGAGATTAAGTACAGCTCTGTGCAAATGTTTTAACCACTTGAGATGTTTGCATTCTTATCCCTCATGCTACAACATCAAGGGAGCATCTGATCGTCTAGAATTCATCATGAGAATGAAACTGTCTTCTTCTTCTTCAATTTTATTTACTTTATGTAGCTCCAGTTTACAACAAAAGTCACCTTAAGGCAGGGGTCAGCAACCTTTAAGACCCAAAGAGCCATTTGGACCCGGTTTCCATGCAAAAGAAAACACTGGGAGCTGCAAATACTTTTTGACATCTAAAATGAAGATAACACTGTAATTATTGTTTTTTATCTTTATGCTTTGTGTGAACAACTAAGGTGTGTTGCTTATGAAACCCATGAAGTGCTACAGAGAAAATTATATTTTATTTATGTAATTAACACATTTTGAACTCTTAACGAAATATAACAAAAGGAAAGACACCCAGCTGAACTAAAATGATCCATGTAGCAAACAACAACTGTTGTGAGCCGCCACCCTTTTATCGCCTTTGGGCTTTTGGAGCCTTGGCCTGGCTTTTAAAAAATAATTGGCGGAAAAAAGCACTATGCTGCTAAAAAAAAGAAAAGAAAGATAGATATTTTCAAAATTCTGCCTAAATATGTATTTTACCTGGTTAATGTGTGTGGTGGGGCGTGGTCTGCAGCGCTGCTGCAGGGGAGCGGACGAACCTGAGCTGCACCCGCAATCACGCCTCGCCGCCTTAAGGTCTGTGCTCTCTCTGCTGTTGTGTTGGCGTGTGTCGGGCTGTGAGCTGCAAAGCTACAGCCGGCTGTATGCGTACAGCAACTGTGTGTGAAAAGCTTGTTCGTGCAAACATCGTCGGGTCTGCCGTGATATGTTTACAATGGGACTTCTGCTCCTGAACCTCTGCGCACAGCGCCTGCAAATCAGGACTGTACGAAGTCACTTTCATCTTTACGCAGGACTGTAAGCTGTCATCTGTGAGGCGTGAGCGGTGTTTGTCTTTAACATAGTTCACGGTGGAGAACAGCTGCTGACATAATGTGGATACAAAGATCCATAATTGGCCCATCTGGGGCTGAAAGTTTTGATATATGCACGGCGTTGCGGCGGTTACACCGGCTTCTGCGAGTGTGACGCTTATTTTGAGCGATGAAAAAATAATAAAATATAATTTTATTTTTATATTTCAATATCAAAATAATCTTCCAATTTAGAACTACAAGTTAAAAAAAGAACTAACATAAATAAAATACACTTCAGCTACATACTGCGGAGCCGCAGTATAAGGACTAAAGAGCCGCAGGTTGCTGACCCCTGCCTTAAGGTTTTTTTTTTTGTTTTTTTTTGTTTTTGTTGCAGTGCATGGACTCCTGAGTATTAGACAGAAAATCCCAACAATTAAGCAAGCACTTGGTAACAGTGGCAAGGAAAAACTCTATTTTAAAAGGAATCAGGCTCAGAGAGATGCAGCCATGTGCTGTGACCCCAGGTTAATAACATGTTGTCGTGGCACTTAAATGCATCTTCTCCCAGCCTGAGCCTGTAGCAGCTCAAATGAGTTCAGGATCACCCGATCCAGTCATAACTTATAACCATTATCGGATGAAATGAAAATTATAAATGTACCGGTACTCGTATAGGGCCTTTCTACTCAGTTTGAGCATTCAAAGTGCTTCCCTACTTACAGTAAATAATTGTGGTAATTGTATGTGTCTGCTTTTTGTGTTAGGAATGAATCGAGTTACTCGATAAAAACTGAAGCACTTATGAAAACCATTCGCTTTTTCACCCGCAGGTTTATGAACATTATACTTACTGTGTTTGGTTTTTCTCTGCAGGGTGCTGGTCAGGAGAAGCTGGGCATCTACATCAAGTCTGTTGTCAAAGGCGGAGCAGCTGATATGGTCAGTATGAAAACTACGACGGAAAACAGGAGAAAGAATCAGGATGTGATCAATATGTGTGAGTGTGCGTCTGTTTGTGTTTACACAGGATGGTCGTTTGGCGGCAGGTGACCAGTTGTTGAGTGTTGATGGGCGGAGTCTAGTCGGCCTATCGCAAGAGAGGTGAGAAACTTGTACAGCAACATTTTTTTAATCCACAGAAATAATTTGGGAAATCCTGAGCACACACGAGCAAATTACAATTTTATGATTGACCCCAAAGAAGCAGCAGGGTGTAAATAGTGTTTTTCTTTTTATATATTTAACCACCTACCGCGCTGTAGTGACGCATTTATGGTCACGAGATGATGAAACTGACATTTAATGTTATTTTAGGAGCAGAAAACATTCAGCATGATAATTTACTTTTCACCTCAGGGTTAAGACATCCTGAGGTCGTTGCATCCCGTTGGTCCTTGTAAACACACGGATTTTCCAGCACGTCTGGAACATGCAGCTCGAGCAGAAAAAGGGTGTGTGTGTGCGTGTGTGTGTGTGCGTGTGTGTGTTTTGGAAACAGCACCAGAGCACGCGGTGGCTAACGCCCCATTCAGATTAATCCTGTTATTCCTCTTGCTTGACATGCACAGGCTTGATTTTTAGTGTTATTACCTGCATTGTGACAAAGAGTCAAACTGGATTAACAGATCATTAAGTTAATTGCTTTAGCATGCAGATAGCAGCTAAAGCAATTAACTAATTTTTCTAGATTTCGAGTTTTTGTCATGGTATCATAGCGTGGTAATCTCAACTCCCAGCAAGTAGAGATTAAGGGATTTTTACCCTTTCTGTCAGACATAGATGTGTATGTAAAGCTGTGATGTTTCCAAATATGGATTTGGAGCCTGTTTTCCCCTCAGCGCCAAGGGGCTGATGTTACATTCCCAGAATCACTTCCAGTCAAACAGTTAGCTTCTGCCCTACAACTATTTATAGGATTAGGTTAAAGCTCCATACACAGGGACATGTAACACATAATAGCAGGCATCCTGTGCGTGTCTGAGTGACACATCAGCATTGGAGCCAAAGTTGGAATGAAGCGTGTCTCTGGTAGTGACAAATATAATCCCTGCCTCCTCTGGTTCATAGTAAAGGCAGTTGTTCTTCCCGTTATTAACTCACAGCAGTGCTGGGGGCTGCAGAGCTGTCCAGACTTCCCACTCAAAATGTTTTTATTTGAACAAAAAACAATGTGCTCGACCAACAAGCATCAGGAGGCTCTGGTGCATAGGCTTATTAAGACCATTATGTCTACATGATATGAAATTTGTGTTTTAGTGAAGTTCAATCAACATTTCAGGAACTTTTCAGGCAAAACATGAAACACCTTGTGAGAATTTGCTCCTTTTTAACAAACTTTAATAATATTTGAAACAATATTGACAATGAAGCTGGAAGAAAATTGGTACAAAATTAAAATCTCAAAACTTTTATTTTATAATTTAGAATAACTTAGAATAAACCTCTGTAGCCACCTGGGTGTTAGATACAACCTTGTCTGTCTACACGTTCTTTTACCAAAAAAGGTACTTTGATTTTTTTTTATTTTTTCCAGTCATGTCCTCATCCCGTGTTAGTACCTCATCGCTCTGTGGTCTCAGTCTTATACAATCACATTCTTTTCTATATGTGTCATATCTTAACCGCTTTGCCTTACATAAGAAACATGTCGAAGCTAAAAAAACACCAGTTAGTACAATACATTCAGATTATATTTATCACGTGGATACAAGGAAACCGCACCATAGCAACTTCAGTAACAAACTAAAAAGAGACACAGGTCAGGTCTTCTTGTCTGACATGCTTTAAATCCCTGAAGTGTTTAAAGTAATCCAAAAAACAGACAGCGATCAGCATAAAAGGTGATCATAAACCAAAACTACAGGTACCTAATAATGGTAATCAAGGTTGCCGCTCCTAAACATGTGGCCACCTGATAAACTGCCACTAAATAAGCCAAATTAAACATAATCACAAGTCACACAGTTGAAGTTTGTCTATGAAAAAACAGTCAGTTAAATTTAAATGTATGTATACATCTTAGTTCATCTGATTGTGGTATGGATCGCCACAGATGCGGATTATAAATTCCTGTTTGCCTAAAATGTTGTGTTGTTCTTCTACCCTATTTTTTAATTATGAAACCCTTAGACAGCCACAACTGCGACTCCACACTGGGCTAAGTTTGTCCCAGAGAGTGGGGCTGTGGAGGGGCTGCAAAGAAACTTGGCTCAGTGTGTCCCTCTGTAATTTGTGCTCCCCCCTCTTGTTCAGGGCGGCAGAGCTGATGACGAGGACGGGCTCAGTCGTCACTCTGGAAGTCGCCAAGCAGGGAGCCATTTACCACGGACTGGCCACCCTCCTCAACCAGCCAAGCCCAATGATGGCAAGAGGTGAGCGCACACACAAGAAGCAGGATTTTATTCATGACTAAAAGTTCTGGTGTATGGTTCTGGATGTAATTTTGGAAGCGCTGATGATTTGTGGAAATCCTTTGTGACTTATTGATAACTTTGATGGCTTATTAATCAAATTAAATCAACAGAATTGATTTTGAATTCTGGTTAGTTGTCTTCAACTATTTCAGCCATTATTTGTACAGATAGATGTAAAAACTTGTCTTGGGTTCAACCTTTTCCACACGCATGCTGATTTTTCTCTAATTTTGGTATAAATGTAATATTTGTATCTATTTTTTTTAATAGATACAAAGGTTGTTTTCTTCTCTCTTTTTTTTTTTTTAAAGGATTGGTAGTAAGACACAAATGAATAAAATCATTAGGAGTTTTAAAAATAATGAAGCCATTTTTCTACCTCAATCAACAACCCTCAGAGGCATTTAAAAACGGCCACAAACACGGCTCTCTAAAGTATTTAAAAGTGGTAATGAATGAACTATTGTTGGTCCCACTGAAGGGTGTGCCAGTAATTTGGTGTTGTGGATGATGGAAAAGAAGCAGGCTTGTCCAGACAGTGTGTCCTTGTTGTCTTCCTCTGCAGCACAGTAAAAATCCTGCTAGCAGACTGGAGGATATAATGAGAGCTTGTGGCCAGAGCCAGCTGTGTGTGTGTGCAGACACACGTGCATGGCAGAGTTTACAGGGTTGTCTGGCTCTGCGCTGGTCTTTGTCTGCTTGAGCGGTGACCCCAGGTTCATTAAGGAAGCGTTCTGGCCGGGCCAGTCTGTGGTCCACGATGACGATGAAGGCGTGTTTCTCCCAAATTCCCTCGACCGCAGACTCTTGCACCGCTGACAGAGACGTTTAACAAGCAGACGTCGAAGGACGGTCTTTAGTTACAGGAAACTGGACAAGCTGAGCAGGAGTGTAGATTCTCACAGAACGATGGCGTGAAGCCAGAAGAAGAAACAAATTGGTAGCTGTGCTGTATGGATTTTATATGAACCTATGTTTAAAATACACTTAAATGCCTTTAAATTAGCTTCAGTCACAATTACAGACGCCCCAGCAGGAGATCAGCACTTTGATGTGTGTTTAAAATGGTCTGAGACAACAAACGACTCCAAAGAGGTGAAATCAGTTGGGCCCAAACACAAACACAAGCTCGACTAGAACAAAGGCTGACAAACTGCAGCAACACAAAGATTCACTTTTTTCTTTTTAACTGTTTTCCTCTGCTCCTGTTTCTTCTTTCACCTCCAGCGTCAGACCGAGGCCGTGAGAAGAACGGGAAAATGCGACCAAAGAGTGAAGGCTTCGAGCTGTACAACAGCTCGGTGCAGAACGGCTCTCCAGAGAGCCCGCAGCCCGGCTGGGACTCTTACCCCGAGCCAAAGAAGATGAGCGGAGAAGACCGGCTCCTGAAGAACCGAGCCGACCATCGCTCCAGCCCCAACGTAGCCAGTAAGAAAGCTGCTTATTAATTATTTATTACAGTGTCATTTTAATAATTCCTCTTCTTCCGCCACAAATATAAGGTGAACTTTAACTTTAGTTCTGCACAAAATAATGAAACCATTCCTACTTATTTGGTTTACAGACTGTATATTTAAGAAGGATGTACCCACTGGGATGTCGCGCATTGTTTTAAAGCCTTTAGTTGGCCATGTTTGCTGTCACAGTGTTGTCTGTTTTGGAATCGGATATGGTCATATTTGGTTAAGAGCTTGGGCTGCTAAATTATCAATAATAGCAAACTTTCCATGTGTACATGGATACCTAATAAAGTCAGTTTTATTTATATAGCACATTTAAAACTTGGCTTGAATTGTTGCAGGTAAAGCCAAGTGCACAGTGTCGGCACCCACCTGTAACTCAAAGCAGCCACATCACTAATAATACATAACTTTAAGCTTTAATACAGTTTAAACAGATGAAGTATATTAAAAAAAATCATTGTTCTTTACTATGTTTGAAATCTTCCTTTCATGGTATTTCACATCCCAACAAATTATATGTAATTTATGCTACAAGCTGGGAATTTCCTTTTACAGCATGTAAAATATCTGTAACAAAGTAGTCTAAAGGGCAAAAGGTCAGTACCATAAATTAAAATATGAAACAGAAACCAAATGGCTCAATCAATTAAGAGGAGAGCATAAAATCATTCATAGTTCAATTATAATGCAAAAAAATAAATAAAACAATTGATCCATTGAGCCATCGCTGGTCAACAGCGTTTGGTGTGGGCAGTAAAGGAAATAGGAAAAAAAATAAAACCGCCCTCATGTTATTCTGTAGCTACTCCACCCTGATTTAGAAACACAGTAGCAGCCAGTTTTCCTGCTGCTGGAAAAATATTTATTTTCAGAAGAAAAGAAAATATTTTCAGCAACCATTTTCCTTCTTCTGTTCCTCAGTAATTGTGTATTGGTGAGACTTTTTGTTTTTTTGTTACTGCACTAAAGCAATGGTTTCTCCTGCCTCTGCTTCAGATCAGAGCCAGAGTCCTGCAAACAAATCAGTGTACCCCGGAGGACCTGGCACCAAGATCACCTCCGTCTCCACCGGGAACCTGTGTGCAGACGTAAGTAACCATCAGACTGAATCCTTACCCTTATGGGAAATGTAACAGCAGAGTGACACAACATTTGAGCACACTCGGTATGTTGAGCAGACATGAGAAATCATTTATCAGGTTTATGGCTTAGTCTTGTTTATTCCTGGAAAACCATCTCAAAATATTTTGTTTTTTTTCACACGCTTGTTTTTTGTTCCTCAGGATGAGCCCTCTCCTCCCCGCCCAGAGGCCTACCCCATCCCAACTCAGACATATCCCAGGGAGTACTTCACCATCCCAGCCTCCAAGAGCCAGGATCGGGTGGTGGGACCAGGGCAGCAGGGGCCCCCACCACACTGGCAGGGTATGGAGGACAGAGATCGCCTCCCCATGGGCGATAACATCCACAACAACAGCATGCAGGTACGGAAGCTTGAGATACTTTTCAGATACTGTTTTTCTGGGCGTTACAACGCTCTATGAGACCCAAAAAGATTAGTAAAGTTTTATTATTCATCAATGTGTTTTTCCAAATCACATTTTGGTGACACAGAAATGTTTGAAGCCATCAGCTTGTTGACAAGCCGATCATCATCATCTCCTTCTCCATCCTTTTCTGGCTGTGAGCTCCTCTCATCTTCGTCCTCCCAGTTTTGAGCATCGTTTGTTCCATCTCTTATGAGTCACCGTGGTTATATCTGCATATGCAAAGGCTTAAAAAGTGTCACAGGATTGAAAAACCTATTTAAACATTAGAAATACAATTTAAGATAACATAATAAAACAGACAAACTAGAGCCTACATAATAACCTCTAAGGTAAACTTGGGAATGTAATAAGTAGCTGATTGAGGTGATATTGATTATTTGTGTTTCCAACCACCCCTCCTCTCTCCTTTTATAACGCATACTTTTCCTCATCTAATATTTAATGTTTTGATTGCTTTGCAGCGGATTAATCACTCTCAGGAGGACTTGTATCCACCACCAGGAGGCATGAGGCCAGATGAGCGAATGCAGCCACACTACCAGCACCGGGACCTGGACTACCCACACAGAGATCTCGAATACCAGAGAGGTCCACCTGGAGGTAAGAAGGAAAACCTGACTTCAGATCGGATCAGAGAGGATGACAGAAAAAGGACCGCAGCACCTGTTAGTGTGTTCACTACCAGATTATACAGCATCTTAAAGTCAGCATCCAAATGTCCCTTAAAAGTTGATTATCCTTCATGATTACATAAAACACACAAATCATGATATTAAATTCAAGGACCAGAGCAAAGACAATTTGCTAAAGCATAGCAAATCAGACATGCTGTCATTTCTGACATTCATCAGATGAAAACAACAACAAAAATAATAACTAAGTTGTAAGTTATTTCACTTTAAAAATAAATATAAAAATCCAATGTTTTGGACTGCAGATGCCCAGGAAAAACACTCTGTAGTTTTACCATCACCAAGCCTCCATCTTTCTTCAGAAAGCTGATTAGTACTAAAGTATTGTGCCAACATTAGTGATAAAATTCATTTTTAGGCTAAGAAGGTTCAGAGGTACTGATACTGGTTTTTCATGGAGGTTTAAAGGCTTAGAAACCACTGTGCAGTTGGTGTCCCTGGTCAAGCAGGTGACCATGTGTTTCTTTGTGTCTGCAGGTCTGGTAGGGCCCGACCACTGGGCTCCACAGCTGCAGGTGTCCTCCTCCCTGGAGTCATCAACATCAAGCCAGGAGCATCTCAACTTCTCCGCGTCCTCCTCTTCTTCGAACAAGACCCAAAACCAGAAGACCGGCCCGGGCAGATGGAAGACGCCCAACGCCCCTCACACCGTGCCACCGCATTCGGCACAGCCGCCGTCTCGGTCTGACCTGCCCCCTCCTCCTCCTCCACCTCCAGCAGCTTACCCCGAACCCTACGACCCACAGCCGGACCTACCGCTTCCGCCCCCTCCAGCTGCTATCAACCCAGTAACGGCTCAGCAAGCTGCTGACCGCAAGAAGAGAGAGGAGCAGCAGCGCTGGTATGAGAAGGAGAAGGCTCGGCTTGAGGAAGAGAGGTGGGCTTGTTTTGTTTATTGAAATGTTAGCAAAAAAAGCATCTTTGTTATTTACTATTTACTATATCCGGCTTGCTATTTATTATTTCTGAGGGAAGATGTAGACAAGCATTTATGCTTGTTGCATTTTAAGACCTTGGCCAAGTCACCCTTTTAAATGGCACTTTCTCTAAAAGCAAAAACGTATTAGTACAGGATTCCCATTTTTCAATTAAAAAAACAAAACAAGGTGATGTCATACTGCTACATTTATGCATCTGATTTTGAGTATTAATGATGATGCTATTGATGCATTTCCAGGGATAGGAAGAGGAGGGAGCAGGAGAGGAAGTTGGGTCAGATCCGGGCCAACCCTGTCATGCCCGTCCAGCCTCACAACGGAGGAGCCATGCCTCCTCCTCACCACCAGCCCCCTGTGGCCTCCATGGCTCCACCTCAGCCTTACCACCCCCCACAGCCTCAGCCTCCTCCACCCAGACCAGAGAAGCTGGCCAGTCTGCCGCGGTCTGCTGTACCTCCTCCTGCTAGTGCCTCCAACCCTGCTGGTAACAAGAAATGTATTAGTTACTTCTTGTTTAAACAAATAAACCAGTCTTGTCTCTGTAATAACTAGTATTCAATATGCCTGCAGGCATGGACACAGTGATCAGGGAGCTGCTTCCACAGCAGCAGCCGCGAACCATCGAGAGGCGAGACCTGCAGTACATCACAATCAGCAAGGAGGAGCTGACGTCCAGCGACAGTCTGTCTCCAGATCCTTGGAAGAGAGATGCCCGAGAGAAGGCCGAAAAACAGCAGCAGCTTCACATCGTGGATCTGCTGGACAAGGAAATCCAGGAGCTGCAGGTACTTTTGTTCACAACAGTGGGAGGAGTGATTTGAAATCAGAGATCATGTTTTAGAAGGAAGTAGCAGAGTTAATGTGATCGACTTGACATTATGAAGATATTGTGGAAGAGTATGATCAAAACTGCTATGCAAACTGTTATTTTATCTTCTTGCCTCAAGTAGGAAATATTTAATGGTAAAAACCAGTAAAGATCATTCAAAAGAAAGTAATTAGGTCAGATATTGTTAGAAATGGTTCACCAGATATTGATATCAAGTGGTAGGTGCAGGGTGTAAATGTTGCATCACACAAAAGTATAAAAGATATGATTATTAGAGAGGTAATATATCTCACACTCTTTCCACTCCTGCATCTATGCGTGGATAGAGCAGGGTTTAACCAAAGACATAAAGCTGGATTTCTGTAAAAGCTACTGGCCGGTGCCCCGTTCTGATACTTAGATGACCTTGTGGCTTATTCCGGTAAGACGACTTCAGTTTCTAAACATCATTTTGTTTTGCAGGCAAAGCCCGAGCGAACAGCGGAAGAAAACGACCGCCTCAGGAAATTGATGCTGGAGTGGCAGTTCCAGAAACGACTGCAGGAGTCCAAGCAGAGCGACGACGAGGAGGACGAGGAGGATGATGAAGACGTGGACACCGTGATGATCATGCAGAGGCTGGAGGCCGAGAAGAGAGCCAGGGTAAGAAATGGAAGGAAATGACTGAGGGGGAAAAATGAGTTCATTTGAAGGAAGTAGGGAAGGTGCTTTTTTTTTTTCTTAACAAAAAGAAAAGGAGGGAGTCGAAATCGTATCATGTGCAAAGGCTGCTTTGGCAGAAATCAAACTTTCTGACTTCTGTTTTTCGAGCGTTACTACCCATCAGCTCAGAGTTCAGGGCGAGCCGCAGGAAATCGGGCTGATGGGGGGGAAAACAGAACCGCCTTTCAAATGCTAGAAGGGAAAATGGCTCCCATTATGAATGTCCTGCAATGTGCATCTGCAACATGCTTCTATCATCGCTTTGCCATGCTGAGCTGCTTAAATCTGATTGGCTGGAGGGGTGGATGGGAGGGCAGGCGGCAGCAGTGTCGTTAAAGCTGCTTTCACATCTCGTGGATGTGACTTTTATTTGAGCAAACGCTGCACATGTGCAGCCTTTTGATTATTTAAGCACAGGTCTTGCACTACAATGGATATCAAATATCCAGTATTTTTAAGGTGAAGACGATGCTGGGTGTTTGAATTCACCGAGTCATCCAGCACGAGCCTGAGTGTGTGTCGAAACCTCAGGAGGAAAGTGCTTTTCTAGGTTCAGACACATCAGTTGTGCATTCATCCGGGTCGTGTGTAGATCTGCTGTGTGTTCCTCCCAGTAGCTCTGTAGTGAAGGTAACTGTTTTGTAGCTGACTTTTACCAGACTTTGACTGGATATTTTAGGATGCGGAACGTGGGTGTCTTTAGTAGCTGTGGATGAATCTCAGAGTTTGGTTGACTGTGTGAATTATTTTATTTTTTTATGTCTTTGGTTTGCTGCGTTCTTTTTCTTTGTTGAACTACTTTATTCATCTTGAAGACTGGTATACACTTGGTTTTAAAATCTGGGACTTTTGGCTGCTTAGGAAGGGAATTTAGGCTCATATACACCAGAAACATATTTCAGACACTAATAGAAATGTGCAGGCGTTTCCAGCTGTTCACAGTGGTTGGTCAAAGTAATTTATAATGGGGGCACAGATAAAGTCTTTTTTACTGTCTATGAGTACTGTTCCCAAGTACTGAACTGGATAAAGTGCGCAAAAGGTAAAACATTGGATAACGTGGTTAGAGGTTATTGTGACAGTATTACTAACATAAAATAATCCATTTAAATGCTGTCCAGTCATCTAATGTGCATCACTGCAGTGAGGAGTTATTGCTGATTTAGGATAATTGTGTCTCTTTGTGGTTGTTTGAGTGAGGTTTGTTTGACTTTTTTCCCCACGTGTGCATTAGTATGTACACTACCACAGGTATGTTCTGAAGTGGGTCCCAGACCACCAGTAAGGTTTGGTAGTGCTCCTCGGTGGTCTTTTACACCTGTGTTAGATTGTTCATAATGTATTTTTAAGCTAAGTGTAAACAGGGTCTAGTTTAGGTCTTCATGACTAAAAGTGGACATTTAGTTAGCTTACAGTAAATGGATAATACCACAAAATTACAACTTTCTCTAAGAAGTAAAAACTTCTTGGACTATTTTACTTTACCAAAGCTTCATTGATAAAGTTGAAGAGAAAAATATGGGACGATGAGCTCAACGTTAAAGATGTAGCTCTGTAGTTTTTAGATTTAAAAGCTTCTCATCAACAGAGTAATAAGACCAAACCATGTTTTCACTTTATTCTATGTCCTCCCCTGCTCTTCTCTTATCTCTGTTTTACTCTTTAGTTCCTCCCTCGATTTTCTAATCTAGTCTTAACTCCTCCTCACCTTCCTTTTCAGTATTTGGGTATTTCCTCCTCCAACTATCTCCCCTCCCTCTCTCACTCTCTATTCTCTTCTTCTTCTTCCTCTTCAGCAGCAGACTGCTGTCCCAGCTATCTCTGTTCTAGACTTGGTATGTTCATCCTGTTAATGACGAGTATCTTCTCCCTGCCCTTACATCACTTCCTGTTTCCTGTCTGGGCTTCCCACCTGCCCGTGTCTCTCCCTACCCATCTGGGCTTGCTGTTGTCGTTTCATCGGGGGTCGTGGTGGTAGACGGGACTGGGCCATGATTAGCTAACGAGCAGTTGGTCCTAGGATGCTTGATGTTGTTTGGCTGGGGAAGCTGTCCATCTCTTTGTCAACTCAAAACACCTGCTGGGGGACGGTGAACGAAGCTGCTGCTTAAATATTGGTGTTTGATAACTGCAAACCAAACCTGTCCATGCTTTCAGATTAGCAGAGCTGCGGTTGGTGTGATTCTTTTCAGCAGTGATGTTTTGAGTACATATTGAGGTGGCGCCTGCATGGCTGAATGCATCATGGGGGGCATCTGGGTCGAGACCAATGCATGACAGTCCTGCGAGCCCCCTGCGCTGCCTGCGAAGGGCCACATCATGTTGTCGTGGTGGTCATGAATCCATCCGTCTGTCTACCCATCCATCCATTTGTGTGTGACCTGCTGAGCCTCTTTGTCTTCTCTGTATAGGGTCTGTTCAACCAAGTTATTAGATTAGCTAATTCTTGCTTTACTTGATTAAATGTACATAAGAGATGGACTTGGCCACCCAGAGACTCAGATCCATTAGTTTGTGAAGTACAATTTTGAAACCTTTAGGAGAGTCGAACTCCAGGTCTCGAGGGCCGGTGTCCTGCAGGTTTTAGATCTCACCCTGGGTCAACACACCTGAATCAAATGATTAGTTTATTACCAGGCCTCTGGAGAACTTCCAGACATGTTGAGGAGGTCATTTAGCCATTTAAATCAGCTGTGATGGATCAAGGACACATCTAAAACCTGCAGGACACCGGCCCTTGAGGCCTGGAGTTCAACAGCTGTGCTTTAGATCATCATTTTTGCTTAAAAACACTCAATGTCCAACTCATATTTGGACATGGAGTTAGGACTAATAAGCTAACAACAAGAGTTTTTACTCTAAAACTAGATCCTAGTATACAAAATAAACACATTTTGTACTAATCAAGCATTAAGGCTAATGATTGAGACCACAAACTCATCAGGAAAGTGTTTAATTGGGTAAAAGAAGAAACAAAAGTAGGGTCAATTTCTCGTAGACTTCTATACAATTGTTTTTGCAGGAAAGTTCTTGCCCCCTACTGGCAATTATCTATATTGCAGGTTCCAGACATTTTTAGACACTACAGCTTCAGAACATCACTTTGTGGTTAAATGATTGATAGACAGATTTAGTTTTATTTAACCAGGGTCATAGCATTGACCTGACCATGACCTAGAATGATGTAGTTACCATATTTACCCTAATGCAATAGTGGCAAATATTAACAAATAACAAAAATAAAGAAGGAAGACTGCATTGCCTTCAAATCTACTGGAAAACCTTTACAGTGTAAATACAACTTTTTTTAATGGAAATATAAAGACAAAGAAAAGTGTAGCCAAAATAGTAATTGTAAGAAATTAAAAATATATAAAATTCACTCAATAAACAAATTGAAACGACTCAAGCAAAACAATATATCCTGCATAAGAATTAGAAAAGGAGCAAACGGGGAGCCTTATTGGAGCTTCTTTGTGGACAGATACCACCGCGAACGTTTGGTTAAACTGACCCTTTAACCACCATCCAGCCCTAGAATGGGTGTGTTTGTTTCGTTTGTCGCCATGCTGCACTTGGTTTGTCGGGATGGTTTTCGGAATATTTCTGCTGCAGCCCATTAAGCTTGCAGTTACTTCAGGTACGCTTGATTTATTATTCCTCTGCTGCTCAGTGGGACATTTAATGATCTGTAAACGAAATCAAGTACACCTTAAGTAGCCAAAGGAGGGGCTGTCTTTGCTTTTCGCTCTGCCCTTTTCCGGTTGTTGTTACTGCTGCTGCTGTTGTCGTTGTCGCTGCATGTCGGTGTGTGCATGTTTAGCAGTGTGTGCGTGCGTGCGTGTCTGTTTCTTTCTGCCTGTGCTGTGTGTTTGCAGTGCACACAGCTCCTCCCCCCAGGAGCAGTCCTGTGAGACAAATGCAGTTCTACCTCACATTTGTACACAAACATATTAGTGCAGTTGAACAAATCCAAAAGAAAATGTGCTCAGATTATGTGTCTGTGAATGCCACGCGTACTAATTTCTTTCCTCATTTGCATGCGTGCCTTGCGGCATGTTCCCCGCGGGTGTGTGTGACCAGTTGCAGGATGAGGAGCGGCGGCGTAAGCAGCAGCTGGAGGAGATTCGTAAGCGGGAGGCAGAGGAGCGGGCGAAGCAGGAGGAGGAGAGGAGGTGGAGGGAGGAGGAGAGAGCCAAGCGAGAGGCCGAGGAGAAGGTCGGTGTGTCTGCCCTTGAAACCGCTGGAGTTCTGACCTGATTAAAATTAATGCTTTGTGCCTTTATTAAAGTATTACTGAGTCAGAGCTTCAGGTGTAGCACAGATTAGGTTTACACACACACACACACACACACACACACACACACACACACACACACACACACACACACACACAGGGGTTGGACCGATATTTGAACAGTAATTACATTATATCCAAATCTACAAAATTATGCAGCTTTCTCTTGTCTTAAATTTTTTTTTTTCCCCTGTTAGGGTGCAACAGCCAGCTGCTAATACACAATAAAACCAAAGTACACGATGCTAACAAGGAGCTATTAGCATGATAAGAGAAAGAAGGTCCTTAAAAATCCTCATTAAACATCAAAAATTCCCGTTAAGAACCAAAATATTGGCATTTGATAAGATTTAATGTAATTTTAATTCAGATTGTTGGATTATACTTAAAGGTGCTAAACTTTTAGATATACTGGCAAACTGTTTCCCCTGTTACCAGATAACAGTGTTTACAGCACAGATGATGCAAAGGACTACATTTTTAGTCCTACTGGAAAAAGGCTTTTAATTTGAAAGTGTTGCATGTCGTTTTCCTCTAGGTTGTCAATGTAAGCTAAAATGTAGCCACTGTGTTTACAATTCAGTTCGTTTGCATATTTAGCCTGCACTTTGGTAAAAAGAAATTACGTTTTATATTCTTTGTACATTCACACCTTGATTTCATAGAGATTTTAAACTATACCAACCCATCACATCGGTCTAACCCCTGAATGTGAAGATGCTTTGGAAGAATTCAGACCCTTTTACCTGGTGCACTCTTAACTGTCTAATAAATGCAATTAAAATTGCAGATAATAGGATTTTATCAGTCCTACTATAAAGTTAAACTATAGTTATTTATATATTAATCCTTTGTATCTAGCCTCAGTTTGGTGGGCCTTTAGCAAACTGTTTTCCTCTGTAAGCAAGAGATTTTTAGTTACTTAAGCTGTTGTGGGAAATAGAGAGCAGAGCGAGAAATGCAGCTGTCATTTTACAACCCTCACCTGCCGCCACGAGCTCCGGGTAGTGATTGAAAGAATGAGATCGTGGATTCAAGCGGCGGACAAGGGCTTCCTCTCACTGGCGGTCAGGGTTAGCGAGAGTGTGAGGTGAGCTCTGTCTCAGAGTACTAGTAATACGTGAACATACAAGAAGGAAAAAAAAAAAAGCAACGAATGAATGGATGACAAGATGGGACACTTAATGTGGGATTAATTGCCAAAAAAGCACCTTTGCTTTGTTTTAAACTAAATCTTCACTGTAACGGTAAAATGTGCAGCAGATGAATGAGTCTGAAAACTTCCCAAAGCTTTTACTTTCATGCCTTTGTTGGCTTAGTCTTCAATGTCACTTAGTAACTCAGGTTAATATGAGAGATGAAATGTAATACATGTGCTGTATTTTTAAATGACCAGTGGTTTGGTGCAGCATTCACCCACCCACATGTGTCGTGCGTGTTTAATCAAACATGCTCATTGTTTTTTATCTTTGTGTCGTGCCCGCTGATTTCACTGTGATACCGTTAGCGCGGTCCATTTGTCCTGTGAGCTGCAAACCACCCATAAGACCACTGGTTGTTTAAAAATAACATGCATATTTATTCAGATTTTACCGTTCAATTTCAACTTTAGGCATCCCAGAAATCTCAGGGATTTGATTAAATGTTAATTAGGAGAATATTTAGGTGTTTCTAAGATAAATAAACTGTTTTCAGGCTGTTATGATTGTTCTGATGTTTATTATGAAGTTGTCCAGTTGCATGTCCTCATCCTGTGCACCCCCCCCACCCTATGTGATGTGTTGCTTTGTCATGTTACGTGCCTCCACCCACCTGAAGCATGGGACTCCCATCATGTTGTTGTTGTTATCGTCAGTGTGCGTCAGGAAGTTTCAGTTATTTTGGGGAAGCAGTTTTGATTCATTTATTTTTTGTGAGGTTTTTAATTTTATTTTTTGTTGTCATTTCATCCAGCATTGCTTTGGAAACTATGTTTAGGGGAATGCTGCCCACCCTCCTCCAACTTTTCCCAAAAACCACATGCTTTATACCCACATCATGCGCACACACACACACACACACGCACCGCAGAGGTCTGTCGGCCCACCTGCCTCATACCCGCCCTCAGCCATCCATACTGTACATATTCAGAAACCCAGCCGCTCACTCATTCAAACCCCACACATCCACTAATCCCTCCCAGTTTCTTCAGATTCCCACTGGGCTGGCTGAACCTGGCCATAGCGGCTCGGATACACCCACAGCAGCGCATGGTCTCTCTGAAGACATGTACAATCACAACTACACTCAGCCCTCCCCTCAGCCTCCTCCTGGCAGGCCTTCAACACATGAAACGGACCAAAAAATGTGAAGATAATCTGATACAAGAAGCATCCAGATTGAGTGACCCCGGAGCGGCTGGTCACGCTCCAAACCTCAAAATCTAAACACATTCACCAGTGAAGCTTCATCACAGGCCTCCCACCCCCTAGTGTAGATTTTGGAGCTCAGCCACTGGAGACAGGGTGGGCTGGAAACTTAAAAACCTACCCACAAACCGTAAAATACAAATACTTTTAGCGTTGTGTCAAGTTAGCGGATTTCATAGACCAGTCGGAGGAGATTTCCCAAGTTTGGTTGATGGACAGCATTAAAAAAAACCCACGATATTAGATTTTCGCAGTGATGTGGAGCAACATATGCATCAGGCGTGACGTTCAAGAGTGCCGAGCTGCATCAGTGTACACTCACAGACACAGGAAACCAGCAGAATTGAGACCAGCACAGGGGCATCAGCCTTGAAGTTGGTCCCTGATTTTATTTTATTTTTTATCTTTCTGAAACCTAATAAGATGATTTAAAAATCATCAAAGGAAAAAAAAGAAAGAAAAGCTGGCCTTGTGAAATAGCTGTAGGAAGGGAAAGCAGATGTGGTTATGTTCCTAAAACTGAGAGCACATTAATCATAACATTTTAAAGATGAAGTTAATCGTTCCCTTTTGGATGGATTGTTGACATCAGTACTGAAAAAGTAGCTTATTAGTTAATTAATGCTTTTTTTTTTAATTTGAGTTACCAGCTCCTCAAATGTGTAGGTTTGCAATTTTTTCAGAAAAAGCAGGAATTTAAAATATTCCACTTTCGCCTCTGAGGAAACACTTCCTCACATTTGAATAACTGAAATTATGTATCATTTCATAAACTTTATGAGTTATTTCAATCAAGTTAAATAGATTTTAAATGAATAATAAACACATGAATCATTCATGAAAGCAGTAATCAGATGCTTCTTTCCAGAGCAGCCGCGTCTGGACTGTTTTCACAGCTTGCAACCATTTTTTTTTTTTAATTTATTTATTTTTTTACCTCACATTATCCTGTTTATGCTTGAAGGGAAATTGTGCTTGATTATTAATTACACCTCCCATTTGCAGCCTAAAAGGTTTACATGTAGATAACTTGGAGAGCTGCTTACTCTGATTTATAAATTATATAAAACAAATGGAGGGGAAAAAAGCTTTTTCCATTTGAAACTTTTATTAGTTTAAATCTTAAAATGTTCTCAGCTGGTCGAGTTTTTTGCTTGTGATTTTGTCTGCTTTGCACCACAAAGCAGGTTTATATGACTTTAAATTTAAGGTATTTTTTGTATATTTGTTTTAATAAGAAACACAGGAGAAAATAAATGTTATAGTTGTTTATTAATAAAACTTTTTTTAAATCCCAGAGGACGCACTGAAGTGTGAGGCAGTACCTTTATGCAACTGAGCTCTGCCCCCACTTCTTAATATCAGTTTAGCTCATACTTCCACTTTTGAGCCACTTTTTTTCCTATTGATTTTCCAGTTCTTTCGTCCCATGGATGATCTTAAATCAGGGATGCTTCATTTTTGTTCTCGGATTCAGAATTGTTACACATCAAACATGTCATCAGTATTTCTGAGTCATTCATCAAGATGCAGCTGGAACACCTTATGAAACGATGCCCCTGACCTGCTGGTACGGTTTAGTTTTGGCGCACTTTGCGGTTCTTACACGCGGCTGTAGTTCAGGTTCAGTTGGAGTTTGGGTGGGAGTCTCATCAGACTGGTGGAGCGCTGCTTGTGCAGAAGCAGAGTAGTGCAGCTCGTTGAGTAGTTTCCCACGTAGCTGATTAGTGTTAGGTGTGAGCCATTGAGAGCGGCGCTTACTAACAGGTTGTCCCTCCCCTAGAGGAGACAGGAGGAGGAGTACTACGCTCGCCTGGAGGCCGAGCGGCGCCGGCAGCACGAGGAGGCGGAGAGAAAGCTGCTGACGCCTGACGAGCCGGCCGGTCTGTATCGGCCCCCGCTTCCACGGGATTACCAACCCCTTGCCCCCCAAAACCCTACTAACACCCCCCCACCCCCACCACAGAGAAACACCTCCTACCTCAAAACCCAGGTCACCTCCCCCGACATGCTCTACACCGCCAAGTTTGTCACCTACACGGGCGATGACGAAGACGAGGAGGACGCCACCAAAGCAGGGAGTGGCGGCGGCGGCCAATCAGGTCAGGTGAAGCTGTCGGCGACCCGGAAGTCGTACGGCGACCTCCCGGCCACCGCCTCGCCTAATCACAGCAAGCCTCAGCCGCCGCCCACTGCGCGCAAGCCCCGACCTCTTTCTGACGGCATCTTCCTGTCTGGCTCGTTCCAGCCGCCAGTCAACAACTCCAACAGTACAGCCCCCCCCCTTCCTGCCAAACCGAGCTCCATGCCCCCAGGAGGCTATAAAGGTAGAACTGGAGAGAGGAGTCAGGCTCGCCACAGCGCCCTCTAAAGCGCCCGCCCCTCCCTCTCACTCACTCATCTTCATTTTCTACCCACTCCTTTATGGTTTAGTGCTACTTTCTTCTTGGTTTATCTTGTTTTCAGTAGAGAGGTGCCCTTTCACTTCCACCGTCTACTTTTTCCCTCTTTTACATGTTTGTCCAAATTTATTTGTTTTTTCCTTTTTTTTGTCGTCGATTCATCACTGTGTTAGTTTTTATATGTAGAAATTTGCCCCCCCTCTCTCTTCCTCCTCAAGCAAATCAGGTTCTGTTTGTTTCATATTTTTCATTGTAGGTTTATTTGAACACCTCTTGTCCCCCAGTAATTTTTTTTCCCCTGCCCTCCGTCCTCATCTTCCTCCAATCACCCTCCCCTCCCCCTTCGATCAGCACTAGTGAACAGAAAAAAGCAATCGATAATCACGCCACCACTTTTTGCTGCAGATTGAGACCCATCAGAGCCAATCATAGTACTGTTGGTGTTGTCGCTCGCCGCCTCCTTTGTGTCTGGTTGGTTGCTGCTTGGGAATTTGGGTTGGGGGGCGGGGGTAAAGGCCAGCCGTCAGTCTGCCTGCCTGCCTGCCCGTCCTCCCCACCCCCCCGCCCCCCCTGTCCTGCCCCGTGGCTCTGCTTAGCGGTGTTGGCTTTAAAGGGAAGGAGACACACCATTGGCTTCTCACACCCATCAATCACTCAATTGAGCAGAATCATTTCATAAACATGCAAAAACTGCACACAGCAGCAGTGTGTTGAGTGAAGGAGCTCCTCTTTGTCTGTGTCTGTTTAAACGGCTCGTTTTCCTTCTCTATAGCTCAGTCTACTCTGACCACACTGACGGAGCGCCATAAATTCTAGAGGTTCATGATCAGGCTGCCGCTTTTTTTTTTTTTTTTTTTTTTTTATCAAGAGGTTAAAATAGTCTTTAACGCAGTCCAAATGTGGATTTATCCATGTCAGATATTATTTCAAGATGGGCATCTCTTCTTCATTGTTTGAAAGAGTTCGAGCTGCAGCCAGCTGGCTGCTGTTTGGAAGTTTTGTGTTCCCACAAAAATTTCACCCAGAATTTTATTTATTCCGTATCCCTTGGATAGAGCTCGTATAAAAGATAAACGCAGGGCTCTGCGATGGAAATGTGAAACCTGCTGAGCCTTAAACACGCATTCTTTCCAATGACCAGCAGGCGGCGAGTAAACAAGCCAGCTTGGAAGCTAGCCTGAGAAGATGACCTCGCTAAGCAATTCCCTAATGACTTTATGGTCAGTTATTAGAGTTACTTAATAAAAGATGATTGTTTTGTAAATGATGATCCAGTTTAGAGTTGAAGAGAAAAAACAAAGCAAGGTAAGATTTAGGGAGAGCTTCTCTGCTCCTGATGGAACAGGAACCCATGAGGTTTTTGATCCTCTTTTAGTTTAAAAGAACAAAAAAGTCCCCAAAATAAAAAAAACAAAAACAAATTGGGGACTAAAGTGGATTTTTTTTCTTGTCACATGTAAAAAGCAGCTCAGTCAAAAAACCTACAACTGATAAATTGAGGTTTTGACCCCAGTACATATGTGGTAGTGAGTTATTTCCATAGTATTGGTATCACAGATTCATCAGGTTTTTAGCATCTTCTGTTAAAAACTTTTTTCATAATGTAAGGTTCCCAAAAATCTAGTAAGTACCTAAACTAGGCATTGTGTTGGCCTGAAAAAAGACAGATGACTCGGTGATGAGTAGACATAACGATCCCTTTGTGATGCTGTCAATTTGAGCAGTTTGAACATCCATAGACAAACAGAGCTTTGACTGCAGCACAGTCTGAGTTTCAGCAGCACCTGAGGTCCAGGAGGCCGCCTGCACCTTTAACACGAAACCACCTCCATCGCCGCTGCTGCTTATATTAAAGATCAAAACACATCCAGGACCTCATGGGAATTCTGTGCTGCAATCTCACTTAAATTAAACAAAATCATCCCACTAACACCCCCCCACCCCCAACAACCTACCCCACCCAAACACCCTCTCCCCCTCCCTCGGGAGTAAAATCTGCACGTTTCACCTCACAGTCAAACACATTGTGCATAAACACACAGCAAACAGTGCACTTTGGCTGCCAGCAGCTCACCCCAGTAACCGGCTTGATTTCTATTGCTTTTTACTGCCTGTGCATAGCTTCCACCAGGCTGCAGTCTGTATTTATTTCCTTATTTATTCTTTGCTGCTCTTCCCCACTTTGCGTGTCTGTGTTTTGGACTCTCTCTTAATTTGCTGTCCCAGAAGTGCCTAATTTTCCCTCCTCGTATCAGCTTTTGTTTCATTTCTGTCATCTCGCCTGTCAGTCTGTGTCTCTGCTGTAGCTTCAATGCTGTCTAACGCTGCGGCTTTATTTACTAAAACCTTATTACAACTCCCACAGGGCTTTGCGGCAGGTTCAGGTGAACAAACAGCACCTGAGTCTCCAGCTTCCCTGCCAATATGAAACTGTATTTGATGTGTGTTATTTGATCAGCTGGCAGGTCCTAGAGGTTTGAGTCTCACTTTAATAAAGTGTGGCCTCTTCTTGGGTTAGAGGTATTTTTGTGTAATCAAGATTGAAACCACAGGAAAAACAATACAGATGCCAGTTTGCCTCAAAGGTGCACGAACCGGAGAAAGCTGCAGAGGAAGGACGAGTTCAGTTATCCGCAGAGAGCGATGCTCAAACAGAAAGATGTGTACCAGAGCAGGGAAACAAAACAGCAATTTAAACGGGCGTCCTTTGGCCTCCAAGATAACCGAGCCAGAGTAAAAGAAAAACATTCATAACCTTTGAGAATCAATCACAGGCCAGTGGATGACTTTTTTCATGTGAATGTGAAGAATTTTCTATTGTAGTGCCAGAAGTATAATTTTCATCTCTTTTGGCTGCACAGAGGAATGTTTCTGGCCTTGAACGAGGCTTGTTTCTCTGTGGTTGCTTTGTTCTCTGCCAGTTTGTATTTATGTGGGCTGAAGTGGGACCCGGTTTGATCCCGTCCCAGACTATACTTCAGATCCCCCACCCCCTCTTGCTTTTGGCTCCATAAAACCCAAAGTAAAAAGCCTGGGAGCTGCCAGCTGGATGAATCTATCGGGGTTCACACCCCATCACTGTGTCTGCGTCTGAACTGTACCAACCTTTGATTTGCATCCTGAAACACGAAACCTTACATCCATCTAGACTGCAGTTGTGCTCTTTGAAAAGGCAGCCAAGTAGAGTTGGGACTGGATGTTTAATGTCTAACTCGTGGGTTTTTCCTGAGTGAGATTCAACCACTATCCTCACCAGTACACAGAACACAAGAGAAGAAATCCTCTTTACCATGTGGAGCCAGTGTTTCCTCTTAGCATGACGTGCCAAATACTGAGCCACGAAGAGAGTCTGCCAGGTTTTATCATCCCACATTTCTCCAAGTTCCTGCTTGCTGGTTTTAGCAAGTGAAATGAAACATTTTATCAGCTAAAAACAGAAAAGAACAGCCTTTATGGGCATTTTTTTAAACGATTCTGTATTCTTGTAAACGTCTTTTTAAAAAAAAAGAAGAAGAAGAAAAACAAAACCACGTCGGCTATTTTGAACAGGCAATTGGTGTGAGACAATTCCTAATTTATACTCAATTTATAAAAGGGAAAACAAAACAGCCAGGCACTGTCACACGGGATACTTTTACAAGTATCTGGGTTCTTTAGTTATTTCAGCACGTTACAGGAAAAGCTGTAAATGGTTCATCCATTGGGGACTATTTTCAGTGGTGGATTAATACGCGTTTGGACCACTGGGTTCCAACCAGGGAGCACTTTGCAGGTATTTCTCAAAACAGCAAATAGTTACTCAAATGAAGGTAGCTAGGGAGATACATCCGCCACTGTTCAGTGGCGGATGTATCTCTTTTGGTCATTAGTTCTGGTTAATTATGATTTGGTAAAATTAATAGATAAATGGTTAAAAATTCCATATTTTGCCCTCTATGTGGTAGCAAACTTGACTAACTCTATAAAAAGAAACAAACCAAAGCCTGGGTTGGTCACCAGTCGGAGGCAGTAGATCTGCAAACAGCTTCAGGAAGGAAGCAGGAATCTGCACCAGCATCCAGTCCGAAAGTGGCCAGCAAGCTCCAACACATCTGGGCCGATGTGTTTAAAAAAAGAGCCTTAGTCAGAATTAGAAGTCTGTTTTTCTTCCTGTCCGGCTCCAATGCAGCCGTGTTGGCCAGAGAAGATGTAATTGGGTGTCAGTGATCAAAGTGTGCCCGGGATCTTTGTGTTTTGGAGCTGAAGTGAGCGATGGTCATTTTTAACAACCAAAGGGAAGTAAACAAGCAAATAAAAGAGAAAGTTCAAATACTTCTGAAGCTTTAATATCAGCACTGTCGGTTTTGGTCTTTATTGAAAGTAAACCATTAACACTTCTATAGCCAGCAGGAAGGAACTTGTATTTTTGTGTGCTGGAAACAAGTCTCAGACTCCTGGCTCATCGGATCCTGCGATGGTTTTACGAAGCTTTACCTTCGTTAAGCTGTTGATGTTGCTACAGTTTGGAAAGACACAGGAATGCATAAAACTAACGTCTCACTTGGGGTTAAAGGTCGCGGTCACCCTCTTCATGTTTGTTCACCTGGCTTCTTTGGGAGCCCTTCTTCATTTTTCTGAAGATACGCCGAGTTTAAGCACTGCTGGATTTAGATAGTAACAGAATTGGTTCGGACATGTTTAGCGGTGACCTCAACCTCAGAGCCCACCTGACACTTCCACAGACCATTGTTGCTGCTTGGGAATGGCTCTTTAACTGCTTTTTACTTTAGTGCTGTGTTTCTCTCTCTGCTCGCTGCTCTAGTTTAATGAGATCTGAGGTTTTTGTCTAATGCTTCTCACAACTCGCTCTCTTTTCTTTCCTCCTTTCTGCTTAGGCTGGTCTGTGGGAAATGAAGTGATAATGACTGGAGAAGCTGCTGGGTAATGGTCACCGGGGTCTCTGGTCTGCTGTCGATTCAGTTTGACTTAAAGCATTTTCAAGTGCACTCACTATGTGTAGTTGTCGTCACTGATAATTGATATCAGAGATCTTCCGAACCGTCTCCCAGCAGCTTCTGTCGCAGATGATTTTTGGTTAATCACAAGCTGCACATAAGCGATGCTAATTCGTGTCTTGCTGCTCTTTGTCTTTCTGCTGTGTGGCTCATGAACATCTAGCAGGATTTAACTCGTACACTGGAAACTCATCAGGAGTTGTAGGAACAGGAGAAGTCTACAAGGACCCGAGAGACAAATGGACGAGGAGGTGAGCTCTGTTTTATTAATTTTTTTCTTTCTTTGCCACTTTTAGTCATGGGTGGTTGTCTCTGTTGTAGCAGTCTACATCCATTTTGCCTTAAACTACAGATAATTTGGGTTTAAGTGCCTTTAAAAATGAATTATTCCTAATGACCAGCAGGGGGCAACTCCTCTCGCTCTAAAAAGAAAAGACACCTACTTCTCCCTTGACTTAATGTCTCAGTAAACGCTCCCCTGGTGAGTTTATGGTCTCGGTTACTATTTTTGAGTCATTAAATAAAAAAGGATGTTTATTTTGTAAATGATCATCTTTATTTTGGAGGGAAAAGTCAAGTTGGTACTCAACTATAATAAACCTGCATTATTTCTTCTAGTAAGTTTCTGGTTTTAATCTTAATTTTGCAGTCAAGAGCAGGAGAACTCGATCCCCAGCGATGCTCCGGAGAGTCTGACCTTCAAGGAGCGCCAGCGCCTTTTCTCTCAGGGGAAGGAGGTTTCCAACAAGGTCAAGGCTTCTCGCAAACTCATGGAGCTGGAGAACGAGCTCAACACCAAGCAGTAGACCTGAGCCTTTCACCTCCCAGCGCCACCTTAACGCCGACGCCACCGTGATAAGGTGCTCCTGGGGGACAAAAACATCGAGAGAGAGAGCCGGCGCTTGCTCCCCCTGACACTGACCGTCGCCGCCTGTTTGTTTTCCCCTCTCTCTCTTTTTGCTTTGACTTAAATCATCGAATAACTGGACCACTCTTTTTTTTTTCCTTTTTTTTTCTTTTTGACGTAGCGATATCAGCAGAAGAGATTTTTATGGCTTAAAAATCTGCTTCCCCTTCGTGTTAAAACCTGTTAAAGATGTATAATGATAAAGCACTGTAAAAAAGTTTTAATTATATCTAGTGAGAGTCCGAGAATCACATGACAGAAAGGGGATATATTTTTGTTTGTAAATTTTT
Organism: Aulonocara stuartgranti; assembly: GCF_965226115.1. NCBI lineage: Eukaryota > Metazoa > Chordata > Actinopteri > Cichliformes > Cichlidae > Aulonocara > Aulonocara stuartgranti. The sequence goes on from NC_138951.1 coordinate 20,800,841, forward strand.
TTTTTTTTTAATATTTTTTTGGGGGGGGCGGTAGAGAGAGGTTTATTCTCTTTTTTTTTCATAGCTAAGTGAAATTTGAACAGTTTTACAGTTTTATTTTATGCTCTATTTTCTGTATCATGTTGTTTTTCAATCTTTTAATCCCTCCTTGCCAGCAGGAACGCCCAACGTTGAGCTCCACACCTTTTTATTTTATTTTTTTATTTTGTTTTTTAATTAAATTCTCAGCGAGTGGAAACACTGTTATTTCATTCTATAGCGAAAAGGTGTGGGACATCTTTTTTTTTTTTTTTTTTTTTTTTTCCTGTGATTTTGTTTTAGAAAAACTCTGAAAAGGTTCTTCGGGAAGGATCTTTTAAGTGCACAACGTTACTGTAAATACTCGGGTCCACTCACTCTTTTACTACTGTAGAAATCTGCCAGGAAACTTAAAAAAAAAAAAAAAAATCTGCAAAACTAATGTGATTTAACAGCCCTCCTCTTCGCTGCCACCAGAGTCACATTTTTACGTGTTTCTCCCCTTCCTGACTTCTACTTTTATTTCCTTTTAACCAGAGTAGTCGTGTGAGATGAATTTTTCGCCCTAAATTCAAGTCAGAAAAAGGAACTTGTTTTGTTCACCCACAATGTGATTAATGTTGGTTTTCACAGTAATATTAATATTGACAATAATATAACAAAAAGGAAAAAAAATGCAGCTACTCTTTAAGTGCTTGTTTGCTTTACAGATATTTATTTCAAACCTTGTGGAAAAACTTGCACAACGACTTGTTTTATTATTAAATATGTATCTGCAAACTGTTCTGAGATTACATTCGGGAACTCTGTGGTGATAAGAATAACAATAATATTAATAATCTGTGGGTTTTTTCTGCTTTAGAGACAGAAGTGTTCTGTTTTTACACCAGCTGTAGTCGGAGGGAGCCAGGTGTTTCACAACATGACCCAATTGTACAAATATACACAACGCAACACAACACACAAGTGCAGTCTCAAAAACTCACTCACCGCCACTGCTGATGTAGAAATGAAGCGCACTTCAAACCCCCTCCCCCAAACTTGTGATGTTTCAGATGTATCTCTCTCTCCCTCTCCTGCAGTTTGTTTGTTTGACTCCATCCTGTGTGTCGACTTATATATTTTTTCTCAACAGGAGCCTCTGATAAGACATGACGAGTTAAAGACGCTGTTATAATAACTGACCTGTAAAAACACTACAAGATGCTCCCCACACATACAAACAAACAAACACAGCAACAACACCAACTTCTCCTTTTTAGGTTTCAAAATGAACTGAATCATTTAAATGGTTTCATGTTTAGCCTTTTGTAAATCATTAATAAATACAGATTTTTCAACAGTGTGGACTGGAAGCGTGGTCTTTTGTCACTGCGTTTAAAATCGACATATGGTTAGAAACAATTCAATTAAGACTATTACTTAACTAGTTAGGGTGTTATGTAGCCTTCACAGCCTATTTGTGTATTTATACGGTCACTTTTTGGGTACATCAGCACTTTGTATAGATAGAAAGGATTAAAGACAAGCTATTTATAAAAGCCAGTGGTACTACATTCAAATGGAATATGAACTGGCGGTGAAACGGTGCTGGGGCATTTCGGGTGTATTTAATCTGGGACAAGCGCTCTGATTTTGGAAGTTGTGTTTGATAAACTATTATTATTATTATGTGTTACTACCGGTAAATGGACTAGTTCTTATATAGCGCTTTTCCACTCTTCTGAGCACTCAAAGCGCTTTACACAACTTGTGCATTCACCCATTCGCACAAGCACAACTGACATTCACACACATTCATACTGTGTGAATGGAGAGCAATTTCGGGTTAGTATCTTGCCCAAGGATATTTGGCATGCAGACTAGGGGAAGCCGGGAATCGAACCACCAACCTTCCGATCAGTAGATGACCTGCTCTACCACCTGAGCTACATACCCACCGGTATTTTAAGTTGTCATTAAAATGTGTAAAGGTTAACAAAGTTAATACTGTGGCAGATCGTCACTCTTCGGAACTCGCTGAAGAATCCTGACGTTTTAAAGATTTTTCTTTTCGGTTTTGCTGATAATGCATGTACACCTACTGGCGCACGTTTAAAAAAAACTTATATGTAAATCGGCCTGCTTATTTTAACGCGTAATCAACTATAGCATAAAAATTGAAGTTCAACTTCGGAGATGATAGGGTAACTCTGGGAGAGCTCTTCAGAACTCGCCCGGGAATTCTACAGTCATTGGAATCGACACGTTTTTAAAATGTCTTTGCTGTTTATGCGTTTTGCTTTTCGATATTAGTGTAAGGATTGGTACACAGAACTTAGCAGCTGAATCGGCGTTCTTTATTTTCCAATACATGAACAAATATAAATCTAAACCCACCATCATTACATTTGGGAACTCTGTGGTGATAAGAATAATAATACCATCATATCACCACCAAAAGCAAAACTAATCAATAACGCTCAGCAACATTACACTTCCTGTTTCCTATCATCTTTAGGTGGAAACTAGCGAGCTAACTCTGTTAACTTCTTACTCAGTTAAATAAATAAAAAATCCGTTTTCATGGATACCTGGATTTCAAACTTAATTTTGCTAATGACGTCAGGCTTAAAGACCGGAAAAACACGTCTCTGTGTAGAGATTATGAGCGACAGGAGTAAATACGTTTAATATAATCATCTTTATTTTTTGATATATATTATGAAAACATGTAACTTTTTTACCGCGTTTGTAACAGAAAACGAACATGGCGACGGTTTATTTCTGTAACGTTAACCCGCGCCAGTGTCCTCTCTCTGGAGATCTATTTAGAAATATGACACAGAATACACACAGAACATTATCAGTACGACCGTGACGGTATACACAGGCTTTATGACTAAGTCTTTTTTCCCGGGTTCCTAGATGTCAGGATGGCCGAGCGGTCTAAGGCGCTGCGTTCAGGTCGCAGTCTCCCCTGGAGGCGTGGGTTCGAATCCCACTTCTGACAGTATTTTTTTCTTTTCTTCCTTCCTTCCCATCATCGCCACAAAATGTTTTCATTACTGTTCTTATCATCAATTTTCACAACGTGATCACTCCAAACTAATTACATTTATTATTGGCTGCAGTTGTGGACTTAAATATACTCATGAAAATAATAACGGGATGTACTGTACTTTGTGGTATAATGCCACTTTTATGTAAAATATACTATTTAAAGATAAATGTACATCTCTTTCAGCTGCATTTATTTCTTTGACTCTTTTTGGACAGAAAAAGAAAGTTTGTTCCTAGCAGCACTGCCTCATTGAGGAGCTTATAAAAAAGAAATCTTGGCTTGACAGCACCATCAAGTGGAACATGTGTGCAGGTCATAAATTTTTTTTTAAAAAAACCCTAAATTCCTTAAACACACAAGTGACTGATTGCTGACTAAGACAACAAACAACGTGAGACCAAAAGAACAATCAGTAAAGATTTTATTTTTCACAATGTTGCCTTGACTCAAAACGTATTTAAAATATAAAAAGAAAAGTGTCAGAAGTGCTGACAAGGTAGTGACAATATTTTGTCTTAATCAGGCAATTACTTTTTATTTTAAGTTTTAGATATTTGAAAGTATGTGAAATTTAATAACAAAAATATCTTTTGGTACTATATGTTTAGTCAAAATGATCAGAAACAGAAATTAGAACCAATATAATATTTTTCACACAAACGGCTGTTTAACATAAAGAACTGTTTAAATTCCTTAAACATCCACAAAATTTTTGTGAACAAGCCCAAACTTATTCTGAGTGACATCGTCCCCTCACATCCCCCAGTGGACTCGAGCTTCACAAGAACCTTCCTCTTCTGGCCCACACTGCTCCTCACTGTGAAGGACCTGGGAATGAGCTCTAAAGGGGCTTTGCTCCAGGAACCTGAAAGTGCCAGAGGTTAAGCACAAAAAATGTGATATTTATCTCACAAATCCACACACATTTCATTGTTCTTTCATTCATTTATTCACCGACTAAAGCACAACTGATATATACTACACTAAGAATACTGAATCGATTTGAAGTCATTAAAAAAACATATCAAAGGACTAAATATGTGCTTATTTTGATCACTTCTAATACACTTTCAGTCAGATTTTAAATTATAAAGCATACCTGAGTCCTAGCATGACATCCACATAGCTGGCATGTCCAGCATCCACCAGCTCCTTGGCAACATGGACACCATCTACAAGAATGTCCACCTTCCAGTGTGTGTTTGACACAAACTCTATGAAGAAGATCTGGAGGTTCTTCCCATACAAACATTGCTGGAAGAAGACCACCGCCTCATCAGGCCACTGATCATCCAATCCAGCTGGCTTCACACCTCTCAGGATGCAGGAATAAGTGACCTTTGGGAGGGTTGTTATCTTGTCTGGAAGGTCATCCAGCTCAACTGACACTTTGTTTGTTACAAGAAGAAAATCCTCTAGAGACACACAGAAGTCAGAAGGCGTCTTAACTGCAGCAGCAAAGCCAGAATATAATTTGTCCATTTGAACTGGAGCAAAGGCAAGCCGCTGAGGAGGGCTGGTCTCCACGGTTGGTCCTTTTTCAGTGCCTCCATTGTGCTGCAGTGACACAACTTGATGCAACATGAGAAACAGTTTGTTTATGATTATTTCAACCATCCAGAGGCTATCCGCTTCAGAATAACGCACAAAAATCAACTTGACTTCTTTGCCTATCAAGGGTTTCAGAGTTTCACACCAGTGTCTGTGATCATCGTCCTTCTCAGTGAACCCAAGACTGTTCATCTTGCACAGCACTGCAAGGTTTGGGAATTTCAACAGGTCACTACACTGCTGTCGAATTGAACCAATTGGGATTTCCACTGTTATTCCGTGATCCACCAGGAAAACATTGACATTTTCATCACTCAGGTGCTGAACTATGGCTCTGTGCCACTTGTTTTGACTCTGGACTTGAACTAAGCACTTGAGGCCTTGTTTGATATCCTCTCTTGCTACCATCTTGCACTTGACCAGGCTATCTGCAATGTGACTTTCCAATGCAGTGAGACAGTCACTGGTCCTAAGAAGTCTTACATAAAAGCAGCCATTACTCTGGACCGACAAAAGCATTCCATTCTCTGAGTCTCTGGCTTGAATAGATGGGGTAAGGGATGCATTTCCAAATCTCTTTGTCGTCTTACTCTTGCTACTCTTGACTCTTATCCTGTGATACCTGTGAATTTTCATCCTCATCGGCACTAACACCTTAACAGATGGTGGTTTAGGCGTGAATGTTTCACCTTTGACAGTAGCCATCTTTCTTTCAGACCTTATTTCATTCTTGCATGCTTCATCTCTTTGGTTATTCTGTTTGTGGGACCTCAATTTCTCATTAGCTTCAGAATTAGGAGACTCATCCTCCCTTTCAGTTACAGGTCCTGCATTAAGGCCCACTTCTCCATCAAGAACCTTAATCTTTATGTCCCACTTGGTTCCACATTGCTCTATGAACTCAACCATCAGTGGCTTCTCCATTACTGCATCAGTGAAAGCCACATCATTTCTGAATGTGCTTGGATCCAGCAGCGAGCATGGTATACTGAATCTCGGATGTGACAGATGCTCCTTTGGTATAGAGAAGATCTTTTTCTTCTCAACGACTGCCGAGTTTCCATAGTCCACAAACTCAACTTTGAAACACGAATTGCCTGCAAAGTTCTTCACAACTGAACGATAAAGGGCACCGTCCTCCTCAAACTCAGCCAAAACAATGTCATTGATTCTTAAGGTTGTAGGCATCTTCAAGGATTCTCTGAGGGTACCTGAGTTGAGAGCTTCACCCATTTTCAAGATTGCAGGTTCATCCTCTGACAGCTGAAGAAAAAAGCTGTAAATGGAGTCTGTGTGGGAAACAAAACACTTTGCCCTAAAGCCTGCACATATCTTCTTGTCAGGCAGCAGTTGGGGTATTTCTTTTGCCTCTTTCTGTTGGGCTTGCTTCTGTTCCTGTCTTTGTTGTTTCACTTGATTGTTCTGCGATTTCACAGAGGCCCGGGTGTTCAATGTGCCCTCATTCTGTGTTCTCACTCTTGTGTTCTTGCTTTGAGTTCTCCCACCAACAAGGCTTTTTGTGTTTTCTTTCTTTTTAGTACCTCTGTGGACAGTGGACAATGTCGAAAGATTTGAATACACGCTAGGATGACTCTTGCTTTTTAACGAAGACTTTGTGTTTCGTTTGCAGGAGGTTTTCTGTTTTCTGTTGATCATCTCAAATCTAACAGCAGTCTTGGGTTTACATGAAAGACTGAGAATGAGCTCCTTCAACTTCTCATTGATGTTCATGTCTCCATCAAATAATTCGACATCAAATGAACCATCTTCATTCTTTCCAAGTATGACAGCTTTCACTTGCTTGTTGAGGACTGCACTACTGAGCCACTCCTTAACATCTGCATACACATCTTTCTTGGACACTGAATGGAGACAACATCTCACGGCTTGCATGGGGGTGTACAACAAATCTGATGAGTCTCTCGGGATGAACATGACTTTGGTCTTCTCTGATATGCTTGTGTTTCCATAGTCCACAAAAAACACACTGAAATGCAGAGGTGAATGAATAGGATGCACTACACCGCGGTACCACTTGCCATCAAAGTATTTTGCCAGGCACAGTTTGCTTACAACAGCTCTTGTAACAACTTGCATCATGTGTTTACTCTCCTCTGAGATTTTCTTCTCAAGCTCAACAATAATGTCAGTGTTTCTTTCAAGATGGCAGTAGACCTCCCACTGACTGTTAACGTAGGTGACATACATTTGTTCCTCATTTCCTGGGTGTAGATCATGTGAAGAGTAGATAAAAGATTCCGGAAACGCTGCTTGCTGTTGCCTTGTTGACGCAGTCACTCGTGTTGCCAGACCTTGTTCTGTGAACGTATCTGTCACACTCTGCTGGGTTTGGCTGTTGTAGAGATCAACAACATTGCACAGCCCCTTGTTTTTCACATATAACTGGGAGACAACTTTACATTTTAGAGCTCCAGTGCTGCTGAAGACAAAATCTTTCAGCAACCTACAGCCTTCTGGACTCCAATTCCCAGAGTTCTTAGGGTCAGCAGGTTCAATTAAGTTGTAAAGGCTGCACCTGAAAGCTTGTTCTTCCAAATAAAGAAATTCTGGCATTATTGCTTGAAGAATGTGTTCACTGACTTGGACAGTATTCCCATAATCAACCAACGTTACTGTGACATTGTCTCTCTGTTTTGCAGTGATTAAGGCCCTGTACCATCGTCCATCTTGAGGTGACTTGGCAATGCAGCATGAATCTCCTGACTCTAGGGGAACCCAATGAGTTGAATAATACTGCTGAAGTTTATCCATCAGTTCTTCCAAAGCTGGAACCATGTCTTGAGGCTGGCACCAGAAATCTGATGGAGAGCTGATATAAGAGCAGTTCACAGTCAACTCACACCCAGGCTTGATATTTAACAGCTTGATGCTAGCAAGAAGTTGAGCTTTCTCAGGTTCATTCTCAGGTTCATTATTCGATGCATTCTCTTCTTCCTTAAAAATCTTCCATTGCTCCTTATCCTTAGCGATGTTTGTTTTCACATTACTTTGGAGGCACCTTGTCTTTTCTGTCCTTTTTTGGTCCAAGTGCCCTTTCGGAATGTATTCAGCCTGCTTGGAAGAGACCAGGAGCTCAGTAATACTCTGATTGTTGCCACTTCCCATCTCAAAAAGGTCAACAACAAATTTGTTTTTTCTCATTTGTACGACATGGATTAGCAAGGCTTTGTTTGACACAGCTCTTCTGAAGAAATCAGAGGCTGAACTTGTCCAGATGTCTTCAACAGGAAAAACATTCGAAAGAGTACAACAAATGGCAAATGCCGCCTTGCAGGCAAATGACTCAGGAATATTCTTGATCAGCATGTGCCACACTTTCTCAGTGTTCCCAAAATCGATGAACAAAACTTCAGCTCCGTGCTTAAGAGTGTCTGTCACTACACCCCTGTAAAAATGCATGTCTCCCTCATAAACTGCACAGCACAGTGTTCCAAGCTTAGGATTTAACAGTACGTCTTCATCCAGCTTCACGTGTTCGAAGTGTTCTGCCATCTTTGACATCATTTCTTCAAACTCCTCATTGCGTTTTTGTGTTCTAATCCAGAAATGGTTTGGATTTTGGACATGTTCAACATAGCCCACAAACACGGAGTCTACCTGCACCTCTTCTACCTTCAGCGTTTGCCCCAGTGTTTCGCCCATGATTGTTTCATGGTACAAGAAGCCACCCTGTTCTTCAGCCTCAGAAACGGACTCAACCTTCATGACTGGACACTTTCTGACAGGCTCCGGCTCTTCCACACCTTCATCTTCAGCACTAATTATAGTGACACAGTACAGGTGGTGTTCTTCATCGTATCTAGTGATCTCCACGTGTAATCGTCCTCCAAGTAAGCCTGATTTCAGGAGACACAACTGCTGAGTTTTGATGGCCTTATCCTCATCACTCAGGCATGCCAGAGAGCAAGGGAATGCCATAATTGGCGTTGAATACAATTCAGGTGCCAACCTGTGGATGTTTTCAACTTTGACGGATTCAACGAATCCGTAGTCAACAAACGAGACTCTAACCCAAGAACTGCCTGGGAGAAACTGCACCAAACCTCTGTACCATCTCCCATCTTTGCTTTTAGCTGAGGACAATAAACCCAGGTTCTCTGGAGTCATCTGAGAACTTTCTTTAGGTCTGCATTCACATGATGCAGCTAACTTCTTTGACATTTCCCAGAGCTCTGCTTCCACACTGGCCATCTGACAGTAAAACAACCCAGGGCTGACAGCGGCAGTTACTCTCACTTTAGCTTGTGTCCCACAACACAAGGCTGGTCCATAGAGTGAAAAAATGCCTTCATATCCCTGCAAACCTGGTGGTTTAAAACAAACTTCTTGTCCCCTTGGCTTTTCAATGAGTAAGTCAGGAACCGGCTCTATTTTCTGTTTGAGAGGCATCTCTGTAAGCATCTCTACCAAGAAGAGAAATGTATCAGTGTCCACATATCTCCCAAAGCCATGTGTAACTAAGCCGGTGTTGATGTCAGGGACTTCTAGTAGGAGGACTTTGTGGGGAAGCAGTGCTTGAATGTAACC